>NW_026868298.1:200990-331785 GCF_020745735.1 Hemiscyllium ocellatum
GCCCGTGCAGAACGCCTTTACTTCGATATTCAATTGCCTTTAAATGAAGGCCTACTTCACTTTTACCTTTCCATTTCCCAATGTCCCTCCTGAAATACTTTGGTTTAATTTTATTTACTTTTCACGTTCTGAACTCTTAAACATCCAGCTGAACATCCAACGATATTCATCCAATGGTTCCTCAATTGTCTCCATCTACATGAAAACGTCTTTCAAACCACTGTTTGTTAACAGTGATTATTCGGGGGAGATCCATGATTGCAGCGATCCAGGAAACTGTCCTGCTGTGATCTGCACCAGAACCCAGACAAAGTCTGCGTTCATCCTCTATTTCTTCCCTACTGTCGTAAACATCTGTCATTTTTGACCCACAGCATTGCTCTCTGCCATTTTAAGTGAGTAAGGAAAATGATTAAGGGAAAATGACCACGAGGATCACAACCAGCAGGATGCGCCTGCATCTGTGATGTCGGCCTCCGCGAGCACACCAGGGAACTTATTTGTGGAGCAGATTCTGGATTCGGAATGCAGGAGCCTGAGAGAGAAGATTGATTCAGCAATGGAGAAGACCTGAACCATGCGGGAACTGATCTCAGCCAAGCTGCAGAAGCATGACCAGGAAACCAGCGTCTCAGGCCACACGTCGGGGAGGTGGAAGGGCAGACGGCGGCTTCGGAAACTATGGCAGAATCCTCAGCTTGTCAGGTCCAAGGCCTGGAATGTTAGATACAGGCCTTAGTAGAGCAGGTCGAGGACCTCGAAAATCGGAGCCGTCAGAAGAACATCAGCTTGGTCGCGCAGCTGGAATGAGAAAAGAAAGCCAGCTCGTCACCTTCTTGGAGCAATAGCTCACACAGTTTTTGAAGCTGGAAGTCAGAGCAGACTGGGTGCGGGTTGAGTGGGCCCAATGGGTCGCAGTGTACAGTCCCGGATTGGACCAGTGCACTGCCCGGTCCTTGTGCAACTCCTGCACGATCGAGAAAAATAGGTGCTGGAAGCTTCTCGAGTTCTGCGGAAGTTTCCATAGGTTCTAATCTACAATGGATCACAAATTATGTTTTTCCAAGACCTTTCTACGGCTGTGATCCGCAAGAGGTAAGCTTTTAATAAGGCAAAAAGGACTCTGAGGGATGTGAATATTCTGTACTTGGTACGATATCAGCCATGGAGGGTCTGTGTTTAATTTTGACTCAAGAGAAAACGAAAAGGATTTCCTGTAAACATTAAAATAGACTGGCTGGTTCAAATAATATGGGCAAATGTGTTCCCTTTGTTTTCTCTGGGGTTTGCCTTTTTTTACCTCGGTATGGGTTTTTTTAGTATGTGGAGGTCCCAATTTTCCTTTTTCTCACTCCTCCTTTCTTCCTCCTCTCCCATTATCCTTTGTTTTTTCTATATTTGCTTTTCATTTCTCTCTCTTAGTACGGAATAGGAAAGGGGGTTGGGGGAGGTGGAGTGGTTACATTTTGTTTCACCATACCTCGGGTGAAGGTATGGATGGGATGGGGTTGAATGACCACCTTTAATTTTCTTGTTGTAAAACCCGTGTAACGGTCTTTAACTTTGTTTTGTCCAGGTTGGGAGTGGTTTCAGCTAGGAGGAGCCATGGTGGATTAATGGGTTGTATGAGTATCCCCTGTGGGCAAGGGGGAAGTCTCTCCATACTTGTGTTTTATTTTGGTTCATGGTAGAAGTAGTTGTTAGAAGTTTTAATTTGGTTGTTTTTGCAGTTATATTTTCCCGTTGATATGAACTGTTTACAGCTATCACTCCGTGTGCTATAAATGGGGTTCTTCTCCCAGTGGGTCATGGGTTGCTTCGGTTGGTTATGGCTAACCGTTCGTTTAAATGGTGCACCTGGAATGATAAAGGGGGGCATTCACGATTAAGAGAAAAATGTAGAAAAAAAGAAAATGGTTGATGTAACCTTGCTGCAAGAAACACATCTAATCGATAAGAAGCACTGAAAGTTACAACAGGGAAGGTTCAGCCGGGTGTTTTCTCATCCTTTAATACAACAAGTAGAGGAGTGGCTATACTCATTCATAAGAACCTTCCACTTCTGCTGTTTGACCAAATTAAGAGTGAATGTTGGTGGTCTCTGATCCTTAAAGTTTTAATACATGGGGAGGAATACTGGATCTTGAGTAATATTGCCCCTAGCACACCCCCTCAAATTTCAAATAGAAGCACTCACCAGGTTGATGATCCTTGGGGCACGTCATACAGTTAAGGGGAGACTTTAACTGACGTTTGGACCCCAAGGTGGCGCGGGTATTTCCCGGCCGCCCAGGCAGCAAGTGGACCTGAACAGGTAGCTGGGTTGGTCAATGTGTGAGATGTCTTCACCCTGAAGATAGGGACTTCACCTTTTTTTCTAACCCACATAAATGCTATACTAGGACTGACATGTTCTTTGCCCCATTGGTCTTTTTACATTCGGTGCTGTCCTGTAGAATTGGGAACATAGTCATTTCTGATCATATGGCAGTGTACATGAAGGGCAAGGATGGTGGTGATGGGACACGCTCATGGCACTGGCACCTTCTGAAGGATAGCAAATTCATTGAGTATTTTTCGTGGGAATTTAATTTTTTTTGGGACGTTAACTTGTGTACGGCCAGTAATCCGATGGTGATCTGGAAGACTGCCAAGGCCTATACAAGGAATGTGAGTATTTCTTACTCGGCGACTCAGAAGCGGCAGATGGGAGAGCAGCAGCATATGCTTGAGGCTCGGCTGAAGAGAGCTGAGACACCTTAAAATGTCAGACTGTCTGTAACTTAATTGCAGCAGATTACAGCCCTCCGGTCTGCTCCGAATGCTGCACTCGCCCAGACAGCAAAGAGAGAGATTTCCTTTGCAAAACAGAAGGTATTTGAGCACAGTGGTAACCAAGTAGATATTAGGTGTACTTGGCCAGAAAGAAGATTGCTGCTATTATCACCCGCAATTCCAAAGATCTTTAAGCTCTGACGACTGCAGCGAATGTTGTAAAGAATAAGCTCCAGGCCCACATCAAATGGAAATTGTGCAGGGCAAGGCGCCAAAAGCTAGTCCAAGGTTAATGATTTCCAAGACTTATGAATAATACATGCAGAGGGGCGGGGTATAAAAGCAGAATTCAGCTCCATGCCCCAAATAAAATTTGTGGCTCCCTCACAAAAAGATCACAACTGATTCACTCTATAAATTCAACAAAATAGGAAAAACAAGAGTCTGGAATTCCCAATTCTGCAACAATATCTGTAGAACAGGACGAAAATCAAGGTTTGCTCCTGAAATTAATAAATGATGATGATAAGAATGTGCCAGATGGTGGGGATATTGAACGATGATAAACCATGTTATAGATGACACAATGATTAACCGGGTGGATCACAGTGAGCAGGAACGTGTTAGGGTACAGGAGGGTACAAATGGATGGTCAGATGGCCAGATCAATGGCTGATAAAAGGTAAGACTGAAATATATGAGATGCTGCACTTTGGAAGACGGAACAAGACAAGAGAGAACTCAAACCATGAAGATAGGCTTGATTTGCTTTTGGAGCAGAGATGGGTGAGGGGTGAACCTGACAGAGGTGTATAAGAGCCTGAGAGGTTTGGGCAGAATGAACAGACAACAGCTGTTCCCCTTAGTCAACTGATCAAAAACAAGGGGATATATATTTGAAATGAAAGAGAAGATACTAAGAGTGGATTTGTAGAATCTGTTTTGACCCCAGAAGATGATATGTGTCAAGAATTCATTGCCTGGGAGGATGGTTTCGGAACGTAACCGCACAAACTTTATAAAACATTTGAGTCAGCACTGGATGGTGCAGACTCAATGGGCTTTTACTTTATTACATGATCCCATGTGGTGGCAGCCATGAAACCATTGATATATTGTGAAACACGAGCCAATGGGACATTTTAATTTGTTCCATCAAACTGTGCTCAGTAAGTGGTGAGATTACAAACCAGCATCATCCCATGGAGTATCAGCACGTACTCAACCTCGGACAGCCCAGCCATCTCTGAAAACATTCAAGATAATTCACATGCTCAGTTCAAGCATCGTCCATCAAAAGCACTAACGTTATTCCAGCTGCTTGAAACATTATTTTAAGGAAACCAATAACATAAAAACAGACTTCCCTTCATTATTGCATAGACTTGTAATAATCCCATGCTCCTGATCTTTCTCCAAAACCATGAAACTTTCCTGAGTGCTTTTTCCAGGGCTGTTTAAAAGTCACATGTGGAAAGATGTGCCTAATAACCTGAAAGGAGCAGTCTGCATGCTCATGGGAATCGTCTCATAATTTTTCAGGATCTAAAAAACAACAGAAATGTCGAAACTAGCATCAGGTGTAAGTCACCAATACAGCTCCGTCATGCAATAAGATCGTGGATGATCTGATTCTGACCTCAATTACACATTCCTCCTTTGCCCTTACAATGTTAGTGCGTCATTCTTAGTCAAGACTCTGCCTGCCTCTGCCTTAGGAATATTCAATGTCTTATCCTTCATTGCTATCTGGGAAGAGAGTTCACAAATGCACGACACTTTGGGTGGGTTAAAACAACCAACATCTTCTTTATTGAGATATTCTTCAGATTTATTGTCCATTCACTCCTGGTAATCTCTCTCACAAGCTGAAAAATTGTTTCAGAGTTCAAACTGAAAGAACTACTTGGAATAATCTGGGGTTTTCAAGATCACATGTTGTTCGCCTAAACTCCAGCAGATCCGGAGTCACTCAGTTCAAGATTTCCTACTGAAATAAACATTCCTCACAGGAGTGAGTTGAATGAATCTTCTCTGAACTAATTTGCATGTCATTATGGCCATCACTCTCTCGATGTGGACTCACTACTACCCTGCAAAACTGCGGGAAATCTTCCCTAATTTTGAATGTATTCTGTTTGAGAAAGCTTCTACATTTATTTTACCTCCCTCAAAACTTTATGTACACCTAAAGGTTTTATTTTGTAATCCAAGTGCCCGGTTCCTCTGTGCCTCAACCCAATCTCTCACTTAAAATAATACACTGCCTTTAAATTCGTCCCACCAACAATTTTGAGCGCACAGACAGTTTTTCTTACGATGCTCCACACAACAATATTTGTCTGTTCACTTGACCTACCTTTATCTATTTTTAGACTTATGTCCTCTTCATGCCTTGCTTTTCGAACAGTTTCAAATGTCTGCATTCTTCCCTGGTACAGACAGAATATTTGGCCTAATAAATAGATTGTGGCCAATGGAATTGACCATTTAATATTTTTAATCAATTGCTAAACTATGAATTTGTGATAATGCTATCAGGTTTAATATTTCCATCACTTTGTTCCCAAAACTCAAAGTAGGGACAGACGGTGTAGAATCTGTGTGGTTACAATTGAGAAACAGAAAAGGTGAAAAACCATAGTTGGAGTTATGTACAGGCCTACAAATCATAGTCAGGAGCTGGGGCGGAGGACACATCAGGAGATAGAAAAGATGTTTAGGAAATGCAAAGGTACAGTGATTGGGGGGATTTCAATGTGCAGGTAGACTGAGAAAATCAAGTTGGCAGTGGTTTGCAAGAAATGGAATTCGTGGAATGTCGATGAGATGGCTTTTTGGAGCAGCTTATGGTGCAGGCAACGAGGGAACGGGCAATACTGGATTTACAGTTGCGCAATGAGGCAGACTTGATAAGGGAGCTTAAGGTAAAGAAAGCTTTATGATGCAGTGAGCATAATATCATTGAACCTGCTCTTCATTTTAATATGGTGAAGATAGAATCAGAGTTCACAATATTACTGCTGAATAAAAGCAACTACAAAGGTATGAAGGAGGAACTGGGTTGAATTGACTGGGAGAGTAGGCCAGCAGGAAAGACAGTGGAACAGTAATGGGGGGACCTTCTGGGAGTAAGTCAGGAGACACAGAAGAGACTCATCCCAAGCTAAAAGAAGCATGGTATAGGGAGGATGAGGTAACAATGGCTGACATGGGAAATCAGGGTTAGGGTAAAAGCAAAAGAGAAATCAGATAACATGGCAAATACCAGTGGGAAACCAGAGGATTTGGAAGCTTACAAATACTAATGCAGGGCAAAAAAAATAAGAAATAGGAGGGAGAAGATTAAATATGAGGGTAGCTAGCCAGTAGTATTAAAGAAGACTGGATGAGTATCTTTAGATAAATAAAGGGCAGAAGAGAGGCAGAAATGGACATGGGACACAGAAAATGATGCTGGAGATATAGCAATGGTGAACAAATAATGGATCAGAAACTGAACAATTATTTCACATCAGTTTTTTTCAGTGAAAGACACGAATAGTGTCCCACAAATTCATGATAGCATGGGGGCAGGGCGTATTTGGAGAAGTTGCTCGAAAAACTAAATGGGTGAATGTACTGGACCAGATGGGCGATATCGCAGAGTGCAAAGGGAGATAGCTGAAGAAATAAACGAGACACTTGTGGTGATCTTTCATGAAGTTCTAGAATCAGGGAGATGCTCAGAAGCTGAGAAAGTTGATAATGTGGCATCCTCTTTCAGAAGGGAATAAGGCAAAAGGCAGAAAGTGATAGACAGTCATGTGTAAGAACCTGGAATCCATTCTGAAGGATGAGATTTCTGAATACTTGCCAAGTGAATTGTAAAATTGGGTAAAATTGATATGGTTTCATGAAGGGGAAGTCATGCCTCATAAATCTGTAAGAGTTATTTGAGGATGTATCAAGCAGGTGAGACAAAGGAAAGCCAGTGGATGTTATCCACCTAAACTTTAAGAAGGACTGTGACAAGGTGCCACACAGGAGGCTGCTGAGTACAATAAGGTCCCATTTTGTTAGAGGCAAGGTACTAGTGTGTGCAGAAGCTTAGCTGTCTGGCAGCAAGTATAGTGTGGGGATAAAAGGGTCCTTCTTGGGATAGCAGCTGATGACAACTGCTGTCCCACAAGGCTGAGAGTTGGGACCACAACTTTTCACTTTGTACATAAACGATCGATATTAAGGAACTGAGGGCATTCTGGGTAGGCTTTTAGATGAAACAAAGGTAGGTAGAGGGACAGGTAGCATTGAGGAGGCAGGGAGGCTGCAGAAGGATTTAGATAGAATAGGGGAGTGGGAAAAGAAGGGGCAGATGGAGTACATCTTGGGAAAGCATGAGGTGATGCACTTTGTGAGGAGGAAGAGAGGCATGAAATATTCCATAAGTGTAAAGAACATTCAGAAATCTGAAGTGCAAACAGAGTTGTGAGTTCTCATGCAGGATTGTCTCAAGGTAAACTTGCAGGTTGAGGGAATAGTTAGAAAGGTGTTGTATCGGCCGCGCAGTGTGTTTAAAAGCTTCTATTCAGCAAAAGTACTGAGCCAACTCTTACAAACAATAATATTTGTTTATTGAACACAGTCAGTGTTTGTACAATACAGTTTGCTATAAAGTAATGAAAAATACTGCAAAGTGTATTATGCTTTTACTTAACTTTGGCTGATAGTGTACCACAACACTAGAACTTGGTCAGGCTCCACGTGGCGATGCCTTCTTATTCTTCCAATAGTCTTGGAGTTGTCTTCTTTCTCAGTGGTTATTCTCCAGTTACTACACGCTGTGGGGTTTTGAGGTGATTCTTATCCTTCCAAGTCTTCAAGCCCTTGGGAGGGTATGGAGGATCTGTCAATGGAATGATCAGGTTCATTTCCCCTCAAAGTTTGGGAGAAGATTTGTAGCTCGGGTGCTCGTTGTTGTGGTTCTGTTCGCCGAGCTGGGAATTTGTGTTGTAGACGTTTCGTCCCCTGTCTAGGCGACATCCTCAGTGCTTGGGAGCCTCCTGTGACGCGCTTCTGTGATCTTTCCTCCGGCGTTTGTATTGGTTTGAAAATTCCGGAGGAAAGATCACAGAAGCGCTTCACAGGAGGCTCCCAAGCACTGAGGATGTCACCTAGACAGGGGACGAAACGTCTGCAACACAAATTCCCAGATCATTTACCCTGATCAATCAGACTCAACCAGGGTTTGGCATATTGCTGGCCCAAGGGCGACCTTCTAATGTCCCATTAAAGTCCAGCTTCAGGAGGGTATTGCAGGGTCTGTACTGTAGCTGTCAGGATTATTTGCAAACTGCCTGGAGGAAGCTGCAGCCTGTTTGGATTCTTCAGCATGTGGATTAACACAGACAGTTTACTCAAGGCCGGGATCCACTTGCCAGCATGCTTTAATCACTGTTCATTTTTGTAATTCCATAAGAAGTTTGTTAATGTCCATCATACATTTTCATTGTTTCAGGTAGCCTATCCGGTCAGAAAGACAAATACAATGATGGCATTTATTTTGAGAGGACTTGAATATTAAAGCAGGGATGGATTTCTGACTCTTTACAAGACTCTGATCGGGGCACATTTGGAGTATTTTATGGGAGCATCATTTAAGGTATATCTAGACAGATACATGAATGGGCAGGTAACAAAGGGATACAGATCCTTGGAAAATAGGCAGCAGGTTTAGATAGAGGATCTGGATCGGTGCAGGCTTGAAGGGCAGAAGGGTCAGCTCCTGTACTGTAATTTTCCTTGTTCTTCTTTCTTTATTATTCATTCTAAAAATTGCAAGTCTTCAACTTAATGTTTGCTACAATTTAATAACATAAACATTTATTTATTTGACAGTGCATGTTAAATTATTGTCGTTTCTAAATTAGAGTCATAGAGATGTACAGCATGGAAACAGACCCTTTGATCCAATCTGTCCATGCCGACCATGTATTCCAACCCAATCTAGTCCCACCTGACCGGACCCGGTCCATATCCCTCCAAACCCTTCCTATTCATAGACCCATCCAGATGCCTTTTAAATGTTGCAATTGTACTTGCCTCCACCACTTGATCTGGCAGCTCATTCCATACACATAATACTCTTTGCATGAAAAAGGTGCTTCTTAGCTGTCTTTTATATCTTTCCCCGCTCACCCAAATATATGCCCTCTACTTCTGGATGGCCCCACACCAGGGAGAACAACTTGTCTGTTTACCCTATCTATGCCCTTCATGATTTTATAAACCGTAATACGATCACCCCTCACCTCCGACGCTCCGCTGAAAACAGCCCTAGCCCATTTAGGCTCTCCCTACGTCTCAAATGCTCCAACCCTAGCAATATCCTTATAAATCTTTTCTGAACCCTTTCAAGTTTTACAACTTCCTTCTGATATGAAGGAGACCAGAATTGCATGCAATATTCCAAAAGTGGCCTAATTAACTTCCTGTAGACCCACAACATGACCTTCCAACTCCTGTACTCAATACTCTGACCAATAAAGGAAAGCACACCATTCGTCTAATTCACTTTCTTATCTATCTGCGACTCTACTTTCAAGGAACAATGAAACTTTACTCCAAGGTCTGTTTGTTCAGCAACACTCCCTTGGATCTCACCATAAAGAGTATAACTCCTGCTAAGACTTGCTTTCCCAAAATGCAGCACCTCGTATTTATGTAAATTGAACTCCATCTGCCTCTCCTAAGCCCATTGGTCCATTTGATCAAGGTCTTGTTGCAATTCGAGGTATCCTTCTTCGCTGTCCACTACACCTCCAATTTTGGTGTCATCTGCAAACTTACTAACTGTACCTTTTATGCTCACATTCAAATCATGCATATAAATAACGAAAGGTAGTGGATTCAGCACTGATCCTTATGGTACTCCACTGGTCACAGGCCTCCAGTCTGAAAAACAACCCTCCACCACCACACTCTGCCTTCTACCTTTGAGCCAGTTCTGTACCCAAATGGCTATTTCTCTCTGTATTTCATGACATCTAAGCTGGCTAACCAGGCTTCCATGGGGAACCTTGTCGAACGTCTTACTGAAGTTGAAATAAATGACGTCCAACTCTCTGCCCTCATCAATCCCCTTTGTTACTTCTGTAAAAATCTCAATCAAGTTTGTGAGACATTATTTTACACTCACAGAGCAATGTTGACTATCCCTAATGAGTCCTTGCCTTTCCAAATACATGTCCATCCTGTCCCTCAGGTTTCTCTGCAAGAACCTGCACACTACTGCTGTCAGGCTCACTGGTCTCTCGTTCCCTGCCTTGTCCTTACCGCCCTTCTTAAATAGTGGCAGCACAGTCGCCAACCTCCAATCCTTTGGGACCTCACCTGTGACTATTGATGATACAAATATCTCAGTAACAAGCCCAGCAATCACTTCCCTGACTTCCCACAAAGGTCGCGGTACACCTGATCTGGTCCTGGGGATTTATCCACTTTTATGTGTTTCAAGACAACCAGCACATCTTCCTCTGTAATATAAACATTTGGAAGATGTCACCATTTATTTCCCTACATTCAGTATCTTCCACGTAATTTTCCACAGTAAACATTGATGCAAAATGCTCATTTATTATGTCCCGTAGCTCCTGTGGCTGCACACAAATGCCTCGTTGCTGATCTTTGAGGGGAACCTATTCTCTCCCTACTTACTCTATTTTCCTTAATGTTTTTGTAAAATCCTTTTGGGTTCTCCTTAATTCGATTTTCAAATGTTATCTCATGTCCCCTTTTTGCCCTCCTGACTTTCCTCTTAAGTATACTCATACTGCCTTTGTACTCTTCTAAGGATTCACTCGATCTACTCAGACAACATGTTCTTTTGCTATACAAAACAAAACGTGCACTCTTTACTTTTGTATCATAAAACGTTGTTAGATGGTTATTTTAGTTCCATCAATATATAATCAACTTAGCAGTTTTCAGAGACGACACAATTATTGTTCAGTTGAATAATTGTAGTTAATATTTCATCCTTGCCCAATTCACAAACATGGCAAACACCTGATTATTGTTCAGGTCAGTAAACCCACCTCGTTGCAATCATGACTGACATTAAAAATGGATTCCAAAAGGCTTCAATTCCGGCACAGTGCTACTGGACCTCATAGCTACCTCTGGCACTCGTGAGACACTGACCTGCTCCTGAATCTGTCCAGATAATTTCCAACCTGGGTCAGGGTAATCATTCAAACATTCCTTCAAAGGAAATCATTTGGATTCCACCTTGGGAAGAAGGAAACTAGCCAACAGGCTATCACTGTTCTCAGTGAAGTTACAAATACTGCCTAAATCAGATACCAATGATTGACCAGGAACTAGGTCTTACAATGTTATGGAGTAAAAAGTGAGGTCTGCAGATGCTGGAGATCAGAGCCGAAAATGTGCTGCTGGTCAAAGCACAGCAGGCCAGGCAGCATCCAAGGAACAGGAAATTCAACGTTTCGGGCCAGAGCCCTTCATCAGCCCTTTCCTGATGAAGGGCTCTGGCCCGAAACGTCGAATTTCCTGTTCCTTGGATGCTGCCTGGCCTGCTGTGCTTTGACCAGCAGCACATTTTCGGGTTACAATGTCATCCCCAGTCAAATCCAGACCCAGAGAGCAGTTGTATGGACATGGAGTGTCAGAATCAAATGGTGTTGCTTTTGGTGTTGGCATGTCCCCCATACTCCATATATCTGCTCCCTGGACCAGACACTGGGTGAAAATGTTCACAATTAAAAGTATATTGCAGCATCTTGTGTCTCACTGTGAATCCTCTGAAATTATATCCAATAAATGTACCTTCACATTCACCAGTATCAAAATAAATCTGTACATGCCTGTGGATGGCCAGATATTAATACATAGGTCACCCA
This sequence comes from Hemiscyllium ocellatum, assembly GCF_020745735.1. Taxonomy (NCBI): domain Eukaryota; kingdom Metazoa; phylum Chordata; class Chondrichthyes; order Orectolobiformes; family Hemiscylliidae; genus Hemiscyllium; species Hemiscyllium ocellatum. The sequence goes on from NW_026868298.1 coordinate 212,666, forward strand.
ACAGAATGTATCTGAAGAAACCAGGAGCTAACGGCAAATCAAAAATCAGTTTAATAATTGAACTTTGTATATTTTGTCTGGTCTAGGTAACTGCACATATTGTGCGTACACTCAGGTGAATGTAACCATGCACACCATAACTGGAAGTCTTGGTCCAACGTCGTTCCTCAGCTTCCTGACCTCATACACCTCATTCCCTCACACACCTCACTCCCTCACACTTTCACCAACTGATGAGAATCCACAAATTGAGTGAAATTTGGAATATAGAACAGTACAGCCCAGGAAGAGCCCTTCAGCCCTCAATGTTTTGTCGGCCTTTTATCCTACTCTAAGATCAGACTATCCCACATAACCTTCAATGTACTAACTTCCATGTACCTATCCAAGTGTCTTCTTAATTATCTCTAATGTATATGACTCTACTACCATCACTGGTGGTGCACTCTGCTCCCACCACTCTCTGTGTAAAGAACATACCTCTGGCATCCCCCCAAAATATTCCTCCAATCCCCCTAAAATTACGACCCTTGTTGAAAAGACTCTGGCTATCCAATCTTTGTCTCTGAACATCGTGTACACCTCTATCAAGTCAGCTGTCATTTTTTGTCGCTACAGGGAGAAAAGTCCCAGCTCCCTCAAACTTCCTTCCTAAGACATGCCCTCCAGTCCTGGTAACACCCTGGTAAATCTCCTCTGCACAATCTCTGAGGCTTCCACGTGTTTCCTATAATGAAGCAACAAGAACTGAACACAATATTCCAAGTGTGGTTGAGCCATAGCTTTATAGAGCTAAGCATTAACCTCGCCGCTCTTAATCTCAACCACCCTGATAATGAAAGCCAACAGACCATTACGTTCTTAACAACCCTATCAACTTGGTGGTAACTTGGTGAGATTTATTGACATGAACCCCAAGATACTTCTGTTCCTCCACATTGCTGAGAATTCTGTCTTTAAGCCTATATTCTGTATGCAAATGAAACCTTCCAAAATAAATCACTTCACACTTTTTAAGTTTGAACAGTATCTGCCACTTTTCAGCCCTGCTCTGCATCCTGTCAAAGTCCTGTTGCAAACTACAGCATCCCTCCAGACTATTCACAACTCCATCAACCTTCATGTAATCGGCAAACTTACTAACCCACCATTGCACTTACTCAGCAAAGACATTTATAAAAGTCACGAAGAACACAGGTCCCAGAGCCGATCCTGTGGAACAGCATTGGTCACTGAGCTCCTGGTTGAATACTTTCCCTCTGTTACCATCCTCTGCCTTCTATGGGCCAGCCACGCCTGCATCCACACCGCCAAATTTCCCTGCTTCCCATGCCTCTTTACTTTCTAAATGCGCCTACAATGGGGAATCTTATCAAATGCCTTTCTAAAATTCTTGTTCACCACATCTACTGGTCTACCTTCGTCAATGTGTTTTTTTCACATCTTCAAAGAATTAAATAAGGTTTGCGAGGCATGACCTGCTCCTCAAAAAAACATGCTGACTATTTCTAATCAAACTATCGTTTCCTGTCTCTCAGAATTGCCTCCAATACTTAGCCCACCACTGGTGTAAGACTGACTGTTCTATAATTCGCAGGGTTATTCCTGTTCTCTTCCCTGAACAAGAGAATGAAATTTGCCACTCTCCAATCATCTGCCACTACTCCAGTAGACAGCGAGGATGCAAAGATTATCACCAAAGGCATGACAATCTCTTACATCATTTCCTGGAGTAACCTAGGGTATACCCCATCAGACACAAGGGATTTTCCTATCCTTAGGTTTGTACTTCAATCAGTCTGTACTTCCCCTCAACCTGTCTACACCCTGTCCAACCAACTGATTGAATGCTTTCCAGTTCAGTGTTATGTACAGTGCTGCCTTCCTGACCAAGTATAGTTCCCAACGTCCTGTTAATCACGGAATCAAAGAAAAAGCAATGCACCAATTCCTTCCTGATAAAGAGCTCATGCCCGAACCGTCGACTCTCCTGTTCCTCAGATACTGCCTGATCTGCTGTGCTTTTCCAGTACCACACTTTTCGACTCTGATCTCCATCAACTGCAGTCCTCAGTTTCTCCATTACTGAGGGCTGTGCCCTCTGCACACTGAGGGTGGAATTAACCATCAGAAACTCATTGTATGTGCAGGTGACTGCTCAGTTCTGAGAAGTTGCACTTGATGAATACATTTTTCGAAAAAAAGAAATTACAATTCAACAGTTATTCATTCAGTCCCAGAGTTACAATTTTGGTTCATGGTTTGGGCAGCCTGATAACAAATACTGAATGATTGAGGAACTCTGAGGCACAGAATATTCCAGGTGTTATATTCCAGCTTACGTTAATACTGGCAGTATTATCAGACAGACAGATGTGATAATGGCATGAGTTGACATATGGAGGTGGAAAATTTTTGCCATCACAGAGACGTGTTTGAGAGAGGTCAGGGCTAACAACTCAGTATTCTGTTGTATTGGAACTATACGCAGGACAGGAGAGGGTGTTAGAGAGGAGGTGGTGCTGCATTATTAATTAAGGAACAGTTACTGCAGTGAGGAAGGATGATACCTTGGACATGTCTTTAAATGAGGCCTTGAGGATCGAGGTTAGGGTCCCAACGATGACAGACACACTGCTGGGGATATTTATAGAGCCCCAGAAAGATGGAAATGCAGGAACAAATATATAAACAATTCACTGAGGTGTGTAAAAAACAATTCACTGATATGTGAAGGAAAGCCAGTCCGAAGATGTTACAGGGATAGGAAAGCAAGGCTGGAGATATTACGGAGAGATAGGAAAGCAAGGCTGGTGATGCAACAGAGTTAGGAATGAAAGGCTGGACATGTTACAGAGAGAGGAAAGCAAGGATGGAAATGTTACAGAGAGAGAGGAAAGCAAGGCTGGAGATGTTACACTGATAGGAAAGCAAGGCCTGGAAATGTAACAGAGATAGGAAAGCAAGACTGGATAAATAGTGTGGACTGTACATGCTCGAATGGGTTAGTGAGATAATTTTGAACTCATTCACAGGATTTGGGGAAAGGTGAAGCAGCTGGAGTTTAAAGAGATAGGGAGGGGTGTTGGGGTTGGCGGAATTTACAGTGATAGATTGGGCTATAGTATGATATAAAGGTTGTAGTGATACGGAGGGTTGCTGAGATACAGATGGATGTAGCGGCTGAATGAGATGACAGGGAAAGATACAGAGATACATATATATAGTTTAAAATGGAATTGTGCAATGTCTCATAGAGAAACTATTGTAGAAATCTGTGGAATAAACGAGTCACTTGGAGGAACTGAAGGAGTGAGACCTTGGACTGTCCAATCAGAAGAGTTATAGAGTGAGTGCCATACAGCATAGAAGAGGCCCTTCGATTGACAGTGACAAAAAATTAAAAGCCCTGCAGGCACTGGAAATCCCTCCTTCCTAACACCTGGGTGCTAGGGCGAAATGTGAGAGAGACGTCCTACAGACTCCTCAAGCAACAATGTGACATAACGAAGCCTCACGTGTCAGATCAAACACAGACACGGAAACCTCCTGCTGACTCCCTTCCCTCAGCTGGATCAGTGTCCCTCTACATTGAACACTTGGAGGATGCACTGACAGAGTGAATGAACTGGAGAACGTATACTGGGTGAGCTATTTCAAAATCACCAAGAGGTGCTCAGCAGCAGTATTCCTGATCAAGATGGCCATGTTCAAAAGAACATAGCTGCGAGACTGGGTCTGCACCGGGTGGGGAGGGAACGACTGACAGCGAGAAACATACTTGACCTCATCTTCACCGCAGTTGCGGACACATTGATCGATGACCATGTTGGGAATAATGACTAACATACACAGTATTTCTGGAGAAAAAGACCCATTGTGAATAGTGTGCGTGTGTACACGCGTGAGCGCCCATGTTAGAGAAATTATCACGATGCTAAACGGGACAGAGTTCAAAGAGATTTAGAACTCAGCACTGGTCTATGTTAGGTGACATGGGTCATTACCAACAGCAGCAGAATAGTACTCCAGCACAATTTTCACTGTCACTGCCTGGCATATGGTCCACTTTACCCTGACCATCAGACCAGGGGATAAACCCTTGTTCAATGGAGAATACAGGAGGACCTGCCGCGGGCAGCACCAGGTACACCTCACAATGAGGTGACATTACCAAACAGGCCCACTTACTCACCAAATAGCATAAACAGCTCGTGACAGACAGATCTAACCAACAAATCTGACCTAATCTCCACAATCCTGTCACATGCAGTCAGGTTGAACGGTGGTGTCAATCAAACAACTCACTAGAGGAGGAGGATCCCCACATATCACCTTCCTCAATGATGGAAGAGCCCGACACAACAATCGAAAAGCTAAGGCTGAAACGACCACAACAATGTTCAGACAGAAGTATCGATAGGATGATCTATTTTAGTCTCCTCCAGATGGCAGTCTTCAGCTAATTCGATTCACTGTGTGTGGTAATTTCAAACAACTGGAGGGATGGGGAATGCAAAGGATGTGGGCCCTGATAACATTCCATTCATGCTGTTCCTGCTGGGATACAGCACTGGCATCGACCTGTCAATGTGGGAAACTATCCGTGTGTGTCCTGTACACACACAGACAAACCAGACAATCAATGACTGCCCCATTGCTCTCATCTCTATTATTAATAAAGGGATAGAAGATGTCATCCACAGTGGGATCAAGCAGCACTTCCTCAGCACCAACCTGCTCACTGAATCTCAGTTTGAGTTCTCATCCCTTGGGCTCATTGGAGCCTTGGTTTAACGATGTACAACAAGGGGCCACACAGCTGAATTCTACAGGTGAGGTGACAGTGACTGCACTTAACATCATCATAACTGCATTTGACCAAGTGTCGTATCCAGGATTAACGGCAAAACTGGAGAAAATAGGAATCGTTTGCACTGGCTGGAGTTATACCTGGTACAAAGGAAGGTGGCTGGGGTTGGTGGGGATCAGCCACTTCAGCTCCAGGACAGCTCTGCCGCAGTTCCCCAGGGGCGGGGTTTCTGGGTAAGCCTGGAGATCAGAAATGGAAAAGTAAGGCACCATACTCTTAGAGGATGAAAAGGCTGCTCTTTCGTTAGACAGAGACGACTGATGGTAGTTTAACTGGGCAGTCACCATGCCGCAAGTGAGGGAGAGATTGAGTAGCACAGCCCTTTTCAGTTACCGAAGAATTGAACCCATACTGTTCGCATTAATCTGCATTACAAATCAGATTGAGCTAACCAAGTCCTCGCTCAGCTCCTTGGGTTAGATACTGTAATATTATTTCATTCAGATATGTTGTTAGATACCTCTGGAGCAGGTGGAACTAGAAGCCAGCTTCCTAGCTCAGAGAAAGGGACAGCATCAGTGAGCTGTAGGAGTGCTCTCTGTCCTCGGCCCAATAATTTTCAGCTGCTTCATAAATGACTGTAAAATCACAAATGGGGATGTTTGCCAATGATTGGACAGTGTTCAACACCATTCGTGATTTACTCAGATACTGAAGCAGTCCTTGTCCAAATGTACCAGGACCTGGAACTATGCAGGTGTGTGCTTAACAATGACAATACCATTTCCATTACACATGTGCCAGACAACAATTACCTCTAACAATGGAAAATTGAACCACATCCTCTAACGTTCAATGCCACCACCATAACTGAACACACACCAAGCAATATCGCGGGGATTATCGTTAGCCTGAAAGGGACTGACCATATGATTTCATTACCCATTCCTGTGAAGGGCTTATGCTAAAGCATTGACTCTCCTGTACCTCAGATGCTCCCTGACCTGTTTTGCTTTTCCAGCGCCACGTTTGGAAGCATATAAATTCATTGGCTACAAGAATGTGTCATGGGTTAGAGATTCTGCAGGAATAACTCACCTCAACATTTCCTAAAGCCTGTTCCCTATTGCTAAGACTCATGTTGAATGACTGTATGATTAAATACTTCCATTAGCCTGTGTGAGTGCAACTCCACCCCTCATCCACTGACGCTCAGTAGCAGCAATACCTGCCATCTACACCGTGCTCTGCAGAAATTTACCAAGTCTCCTTACAACGTACCTCTGAACCCCCGACCATCAAGAAGGACAAGAGAAGCAGATACACGGGACCCCCACTATGTTCGCATTCTTTCCAAGCCATCCACCATCCTTACTGGAAAGTATATTGCCAGTGTCACTGTTTCAAGTTCCCTATCCATCAATAAATGCTGTCCCAATCACATTTCATGACTAAATTAACATAAAAATATTGTCTAGACCTGTTCAATGCTGGAAATTTTTTTTTGGGGTTTTGTGAGCTCAGGCTGGTTTGTCCAGCCAGTACCTTGCTTGTTGTGAACAGCTGAAGGAATATGCTGTTTGAAACAATCTGTCAGTCTCAGAGGCATGGCCTATATACCGAGCATCACAGACACTGGCATTCTCATCCCACCTTGCTGAGTTCTGAGATAGACAGAAGCAACTGAAAACGTACTCATATCTGACTGGGACATGTTTAAACACACAGTGATATTGTTGCCATGAAAATGATGATGAGTGGATATTAGCAGGGAGAAAGTGAGGACTGCAGATGCTGGAGATCAGAGTCAAAAAGTGTAGTTCTGACAAAAAAACTCAGACGTTCAGGCAGCATTTGAGGAGCAGGAGAATCGAGTATTAAGTAACAATATTAATACAAGGGAAAATAATTGTATATTTTCAAAGTCCTTGTACTTATTAATAGTTTGGTCTTGGGTGAGGCAATGCGACTCATCATTTCAATGCTACTTAATGTGAGTTTTCATCATATTGTTGTTATAACAGCGTACTGAATAAATGGGTGGATTTTGTGCTTATTGGACAATCTAAAAGTTGGTATTATGAAAGGATTTGGGGCCTTCAGTAAAGAGACTTTACTTAATGGCTCTTAATGGTTCGAACAATGCTGCAAACATTTACACAGAGATTTCCAGCTTAAGTCACACACAAGGTCTTTGGGCTGGGATCATACTGGCCATCAGTGGAGCTGCACAATTCTGTTTGTATGCTGACATTGTGGGGCTAACATACACTGGATATTGTTTATGAGGGATTCAATGTAAGATGCCATGTGCTGCAGGAGCCCATCACCTTTATAACACCTTCATTCAGGATCAGGTACAAGGTGCAGAAATACAGAGTTTAGTAGCCACACAAAAAGAGATATACTTGCAAGACATGGCTGTTTACAGGTCGTTGTTATAAATATTGAACTGCGTCTGGACCAGCATCATGTGCTAGTCCATTGACCAGTTTGCCCCACACACATCTCCCTGTTGTTCAGGTATGTCTCTAACCAGACAGGGATTGTGTGAGTAACTGCCCAGCTCCAGTTTGGAAGCTCTCTGGACAGACTTTGGAGATGGCCAGTGTTTTGGAGGTCATGGTGAGGCCAGTAACACTGTGTCTGAACTCAGGCTTTTTCACAAAATCATTTCCAACAGCTTTGCTGCCTGCAAGATGGTGTGTTCACTGATCTGAACATGAATCAGCTGTTTACCTCAGTCACTGAACTGTAATAGTTAGGTGTGCGCTCTGGTATTTCAATTATTGCTCACTTCAATAGTTCTCAACTGAAAAACAATGATGTTTGGTTTATTTTTAAATTTGTAAGAAATAAAGTGGTATTAACTCTTCATTGCAGAAAATGTAAAACTGACCTGTTGTACATTTCCCACAGATTAATCAAGCAGCAGTCAGATATTGTCTGGAAAGCAGGATTCTGTGAACAGGACTCTCTCCCGGGCAACATCACCATCCTCTCTGGTAGGTTCTGTCCCACTGACAGGACACAGCCAGGCAAAGAGGGACAGCGCCTTGGTATATAGTCAATATAGGCTGGCATGGTGGCTTAGTGGTTAGCACTGCTGCCTCATAGAACCAGACTCCCAGCTTTGAGTCCAGGCTCAGGCAACTGCCTGTGTGGAGTTTGCACATGCTCCCTTTGTCTGCGTGGGTTTCCTCCCACAGTCCAAAGATGTGCAGCTCTGGTGAATTGGCCGTGGTACACTGGGCATAGTGTTCAGTGCATTAGTCAGAGAGGCGTGTGTTGCTCTTCGGAGGGTTGGTATAAACTGGTTGGGCCGAAGACCCAGTCCCCATACTGTATGGCAACCAATCTAATGATAGTGCTCAGCATTGATGCTGGATCCTGTGGCTGCTAGACTGCTCTGTGGCAGGTTATGGTGAAATCAATAAAAGGGAAACATATAATTGACCACATCGTCACCAATCTGCCTGCTGCAGATACACCTCCCTATTTCATATATCAGGAAGAATGGTCACTGCACAATGGGGATCAAGGGCTACCTTCACATTTTGCAGACCCTCCTCGCCATGATATGTAGCCCCTTGAGTACTGAATGGGACAGACTTTAAACAGATTGAATAATTAATAGCGATACAGCCATGAGGTGAAGAAGGCCCGCAGCAGAATCATACTCTACTCATACAGTCTGCAAATTCACAGCCAGACATACCTCCCACTGTACAGTAATCATCAGATTAACATAGCTCCCACTGTACAGTAACCATCACGGCCTAACATACCTCCCACTGTACAGTAACCATAACGGCCCATCATATGTCCCACTCTAGAGGAGCCACCAAGAGCGGCATGGTGGCTCAGTGTTTACCACTGCTACCTCCCCACGCCACGTTCCTGGGTTTGGTTCCAGCCTTGGGCAACTGTCTGTGTAGAGTTTGCACATTCACCCCGTGTCTGCATGGATTTCCTCTCATTGGCTATACTAAATTTTTAAGTGTTTTCGTCAGAGGGAAATGGGTGTGGGTGGGTTACTCTTCGCAGGGTTGATGTGGACTGGTTAGGCCAAAGGGCCTGTTTCCACACTGTAAGGAATCTAATCTCCTCTGCAAGGTTCATGTCAGGAATATGATGGAATAATCAATTGTCTGAGTGAGTGCAGCTTCAACAGGACTCTAGTATGGACTTACTAGCAACAGGCAACACCGTTGTGTGGGGAAGATCATGTTCACAAACTTGATTGAGTGTTTTGAAGAAGTGACAAAATTGATTGAGGAGGGCATGGGGCTGGATGTTTGCCGTTTGGACCTTAGCAAGTCCTTTGATATGGTTCCTTATGGCTGGCTCATACAGAAGGTGAAGTGAAATGGGATCAGCGGTCAGTTAGTAAGATGGATAGAGAACTGCTTGGCCATGGAAGACAGAATAGTGGTGGAACAGTGTTTCGGTGACTGGAGATCTGTACATAGATAGGCGGAGTTGCAGATTGTGAGGATGATTGCCAAGTAATACAGCAGGATACAGGTCAGCTGCAGACTTGGACAGAGAAAACACAGATGTAACTTTGTTTGGACAATTTTGACGAGATGCATTTTGGAAGGTCTAATGCAGGAGAGGAGTATAAAGTACATATCATTGCGAGGAGGGTCTGCAATATATGAAGGTAGCCCTTGCTCCCCATTGTGCAGTGACCATTCTTCCTGATATATGAAATAGAGAGGTGTATCTGCATCAACATCTGAAGGGACCTTGGTGTACAGCTCCACAGTTCCCTGAAAGTGGTAACATGGGTGGATAGGGTGATCAAGAAGACTGATGGCAAACTTACAGACATGTATCAGAGCATGCAGTATGAAAATTAGCAGGTCATATTGCAGCTTTAGATAAAGTTAGTCCGAGTTACATTTAGAATATTGTGTGCAGTACTGGTTGCCACACAATGTTGAAGTTTTGGAGAGGGTATGGAAAAGGTTTACCAGCATGTTGCCTGGTTTGGAGGGTATTACCCAGAAGGAGAAATTGAACACACATGAATTGTTTGCACCTGGGCATCATTGGCTATGGGGATACCTGACAGATATTTACAAAATTATCAGAGGCATGGATAGAAGGACAGTTAGAGGCTTTTTTCCCCCAGAGTGTAAATATCAATTACTCAGGACCGTAGGTTTTAAGTTAAATGGAGTAAGTTCAGGAGATGTGATAGGTCCATTTTTTTTCTTGCTGTTCCAGACCGAATGTGAAAGTGCCTGGAATGCACAGATAGAGGGGAAGAAGCCAATATAGCAAGGTTTAAGAGGTATCTTGGCACAAGTATGAGTAAGTAGGGAATAGAATGACATTGAGGGTGTCGGAACAAAAACTTTTGTTTTATCTTAGAAGTGTCAGTGCGGAATTGCTGGGCTGAAGGGCCGGTTCCAGTACTGGACTGTTCTTTAAGACAAGAATTGAGCACGAGAGTGGCGAGATGCTCACTGAATGATTACCGTCTGGGCTGCTCACTCCGTGTTTGTACACATTCAATGCTGCTGCAAGGACACTGTGCTCAGGGACACCCACCCAGCTCATGGGCTGTCTCTCTGGGCCACTCACTCCATGTTTGTGCACACTCACTTTGAACTGAGTTGAATGATCACAGAATTATTCCCTTGCCTTACCCTGCCTTTATCAGAGTTACCCCTCAGCTAGAGCTACCAGGCTCACCCGTCTGCTGTGTTGTCTTGGTGTTTAGCACAGACACAAATCAAGGAAGCTTGATATCATTGTCCACCGTCAGTCAGAGTGCCCAGCACAGTGAGACAAGGGGAGTCTCAGATCCCAGTCCGGGAGATTGGACACGGTCAGTCAGCTTCTCGTGGTTGTTAGGGTCAGGATCCTTCCCCTGTGAGGGGGTGAGGAGTTGAATGTTAGGCTGCCACATTTTCCTCTTTGTTCTTTGTGCCCTAGGATGGGATGGTTCCTTCCAGAATGTGAAAATTACCAAGAAGGAATAGGGATTTGGAAGTAGTTGGTACAGCTGTTACTGCTGGGACAGTTTGGGGAAAGGTGTCGAGGTGTTCTGAGTGAGTGAGTGGGCAGCACAGACACCAGGCAGAGTTGGGCAGAGAAGAGATTACAGAGAGACTGAGAGAAAGAGCTGCATTCACTGAAGGTGGGAGAACATGAGCCTTGGCGGGGGGGGGGGGGGGGGGAGTAGGTGCAGTAACAGAGAGAATGAGGGTGAAGTCACGAATTGCAGATGGTGGCCCTTACCCAGGTAGAGGGGAGAAGGTCACTGACCTCCTACCTACACTGCTGGGTGTTCACCCAGATGGCTGGCACCTCACTGACCCAGGGGTCAGCCTCGGACTAAGCTGGAAGGGTCTGGTGTCTGCCAGCCCTGGAGGAAGATAATGTTCTTCTCATGCACCATGTCATACACCAGAACCAGGGGCTTGGCCACAAAGTGGGGCCTCAGTTTTATCCCCTCTGCCATGTCCAGGCCAGTTTCGGATTCATTTTAAAATGACATTTTAAAGATGGCTCCTGGAAACAGGGAGGCTGGTGCATTCTGGGATATCAAGGCAGAGGGCAATTGAGAGGAAGACCATGTGGGCAGGGAGGGTAGTTAATGAAGAAGATTGGGGATAGTATCATGAGAAAATGCAATTCACCTTGTGGAGAGAAACCCTCCATGAAACTGGACTAAAATGGGACTTGACCAAATCATAAGATGATTTCAGTCTCTGTCAAAATAGTGATGAAATATTGGAAGCAACAGACTTGGAGTGGAGAATTATACAGGAGATTTAAATCCTCAAAAAAAAGTAACACAATGTTCCAGAATGTTAAAAGGAGCCGGGGAAAATCCCCTACATTATACAATTCTCATTGGATGCAGGGATCATGCCGGAGGACAGGAGAATGGCTAATACTGCAACTTTGTTTAATGTGGACCAAGGGACTGTCTGAATAGGTCGTGGCTGGAATTCGGAGACAGTGGATAAACGGTCACTGAGGAAGTCCCAGGGACTCCAGGACAGTCGGTCTGGATTTGGTCAAGGAAGTTCGTGTGTAATTAATCTGACTGTGCCGGTTTGAGGCAGTAACCTGTAATTGCATGGGACTTGCTTGGATTTGACGAGAGATCCCATGGCAGGCTGCTTAAAAAACAGAAACTATAGGGTCCAAGTGAATGGAGCAAACAACCCTGAGAAGTGCAAGGCAAGGCATTTGGGGACATCAACAATAGAGAGGAACATACAATAAATGAGAAAATGGTCAGTGTGGGCAGATAAATGAAGGTAGCTGGAATCACCAATAGTCTCGTTAATGGAGCAAATGGCATCATTTCCACTTTCAGCCAAAGTGCAGAATTTCAGAGCAGGAAGCTCATGCAGGAACTGTATAAATAATGAGTTCATTACAGGTTGGGGGCTGTGTGCAGTCTGGTCACCCCATCACATGGAAGGATGGAATTGGACTGGAGAGGGTACAGAGGAGATTCTTCACCCTGTGACAGTGAAAATGCAGTTGTGAAGAAAGATTGGAATTGAGGATGCTGAGAGGAGATTTGATTGAGGTGCACGTATTGTCAAGGGGCTGTGTAGAAATGGAGAGCACCGTTTGTTCCTGTTGGAGTGCTCAGTTACCAGTGGCGAATATTTCATGTAATAAATTGAAATATTGGAGAAGTGATGGGGAAAGTTGTTATTTCACGCAGTTTATGGTCGGGATCTGGGAGTCACACATGGAAGTGGAGTATAGGCAAAAACTCTCAAGCCATTTTACAAACGTGCCGGGAACCGCACCTGAAGTCCTTCACTGTCTGGGAGGACAGAACTAAGGCTTTAAAAAACAACATTACATCTTGACCGATGCAGGCAGTGGCCAGAGTCATCTCCTCTATCCTGTGCTATTTTTGAAGGTTTCAAAGGTGAGCAACATCTGATAGGATCAATACGCAGGGATGAGGAGTGAGGGCAGGGACGAGCAGTGTGTGAATTGATTGGCATCACAATAATACTGATCCCATCCTTTATACACAACGCTACTTCACTGTGTTGGCCTGTTTCTCCTTCCTTTAGAAATGGGGAAAACCTGTGATTATCCCGGTCTGTCGTGGGCACACTGCAGCCCCATCTCCATAATGACAGCTCAATCTGACCTGGTTCACGCTATTTAAAGCTACCATTTCATTGGCCTGGTTGAAAATTTCTCAGCTTTATCTTTGCCCTATTGAAGGCTGATGGCAGTCAACTAATGTTTCTCACTCTCAATTATTGCATATCTTTCTCTAAAATCATCCTGATCTTTACAATAAAATGATCGCTGCACTGCAAAATCATCCCTTACTGACAATTGATCCACTTGCCCCATCTCTTTCCCAAAGACCAGGTCCAACAGCACATGCTCTCTTCGGCTGGATACATACTCCTGCAGTCAGCTCTCCTCCATGCAATCCAGGAATACTTGGCCCTCATGACCCTTCATCGCCAGTATCCCTGTCTATATCTGGAAACATTAAGTTTCTCAGTATAACTAATCTGTAGTATTGTCATTCATCTCAAATGACCCTGCATGTTTATTCTCTCCATCATTTCTTTGGTTGCTGGCAGACAGACTGGACCTCACAGTTTACTTGTATACGTTTCGTTCTGTAGCTCCAGCCAAATTCATTCTGTCCTTGGACCGATCCTCTTTCTTTTGGACTCCTTAACGAATGCTATCTAAACCAATACTTCTACTTTCATCCTTTCCCTTCTATCATTTCGGAATCCTTTCTACCCAACAATATTAAACACCCAGTCCTGACATCCTTGAGCCAGCTCTCGGTGATCAGTTCATCAGATTTCCAAACACCAATCTGCATCAGGAACTCCCCACACTCCGAGTATTCATGTCCATGCAGAGTACTTCAGATTAAGGCTTTCTTTCTCACTCCATCTTCCACTGATAAACTTGCTGTTGTATATTAATTGTAACTGCATCTCCCCTTATTTTGCGAATCTTGGTAGTCTCCTCTACTATTATTTGTTGCATCCTATGCACACACCAAATTATTTTCAACCCCTCTCAAACACCCCGTAAGGAATTCAGTCCCAGCTCTGTCACGTCAGCCCATCCAGCTTGTACAGTTGCTGCCTTCTCCAGAACCAGTCCCAGTGTCCCAGGAATCTGAAGCACTTCCTGCTGCACCATCGTTCCAGTCACACTCCCATCTACCTAAAGCTCAGAGTCCTGTCTTCACTGGACACGGCACTGGGATTATTCCAGGGATTGCTACATTTGAGGTCCTGCTTGCTAACCATCCACCAAGCTCCCTAAATTCTGATTTCCAGACCACTTCACACTTCCTACCCAGGTCATTCCTACCAACATGGACATGACATTTAACAGCTCACTGTCCCCCAGACAAATGTCCTACAGTCACAGTGACATTGTTAACCCCACTATCCTGGAATTACAGACACGCTGACACCTTTTTCACTTTCCTGACTCCCCTGTGATTATTGCCCCTCTTTCCTTCTCCCTCCCCTCCTGTATAGTCAGGCTGCTTGTGGTGCCACAGGCATGGGTCTGACTGCCCTCCCTTGAGCAGCCCACACCTTCATCAGCTTCCAAATTGATTTGGGAGGGAGACACCAGGACATTCTTGTATTCCCTGACTGTTTCACTCCAATTGCTTCATCCCGCAGACCCTTCCTTGTTCCAGGCCGTCATGTCTGCAGGGTGATCTGCTGTGTGTGTGTGTGCTATCCACCTGTCAGCATCACAGATGTCCCATGGAGTCTCTAGTCCCTGTCTGAGCTCCATGACCCCGTGTTCATCTAGGACACGAGCAGGGGCTATGGCTTCCCAATGTAACTGAACACATTTTCCATCTGACAAATATGTGCTGCCATGTCTTAAGATGCAACATGTCTGGAGTAACTTAATTAATTGCTTAGAATGAAGTTAACTTCCAGGAAATAACAATATGGTTAAGTCTCTTATTCAACTGTGGCTTACTGAGGATAATTTATTATATTGGATCACAATTTAACTTCTCCCGCTTAATTCTCTGTTCAACCCTTATTTCAGAAGTAGAAAAAAATGCTAACTTATAATAATTAACTGACAGTCGCCAATAACGGTGCATTTATCAGCCAATGAACTTACAGCTTTTTCTGTGAAGGCTCTTGCACTTCTTTCAACCTCAGTGCAGCAAGTGGCAGCAACAGAAAGTTATGTCTGTGACTCCCAGGTACGTGTAATCCTCCAGCTCCCACCCCACTCTGCTCCCTCACAGGGTCACCGTCTCTGTGACATCCATGGATGTGTAATCCTCCAGCTGCCATTCCATTCTGCTCCCTCACAGGGTCACCGTCTCTGTGACACCCAGGGACGTGTAATCCTCCAGCTCTCACTCCACTCAGATCCATCAAAGGGTCACCGACTCTGTGACACCCAGGTACATGTAATCCTCCAGCCCCCACTCCACTCTGCTCCCTCACAGCGTCACCGTCTCTGTTAGTCCCAGGGACATGTAATCCTCCATCTCCCACTCCAATCTGCTCCCTCACAGGGTCACCGTATCTGTGACTCCCAGGTATGTGTAATCCTCCAGCTCCCACTCCACTCTGCTCCCGCACAGGGTCACCGTCTCTGTGACTCGCAGCACAACTAGGCCTCGATCCTCAGTGCTGATTTATATCCTCTCATTTTGGTGCTTCCACCTCCTAGGTGTGAGTTAGCCTCAAGCTCCTGCTCCAAGTTGCTTCCTCACATGGTCACTCTCTCTGTGACTTGGTGCTGATTTCCAGCCTCCTGCTCTGCTGTTTCTCCAAGTCCAAGTTTCAGTCGGCCTCGATCCACGGTGATTTATATTCTCCCGATCTGTGCTGCTGTCTCTCAGGTTCTCTCCCTTTGTGACTCCCAGGTAATGGTAGGCCTCAAGCCTCAGCTGAGATTTATAACATCCCATTCCACACTGCCCTCTTACAGAATCGCTGTTGTAGCCGGAAGACAGTGGAAAAGAGGAGGATTAGACAGAACAGAGTGAGTTATAGTGATTGAGGTGAGCTATATGGGATGGAACAGGTTATCTGGGGAGCTAGGCAGACCTGCATCAAATCAAGAACATACAGTGAGAGTTGCAGACTCTGAAAAAAAAACAAAGAAAATAGAGAGATGGTGGCTTGTTCACGATGTAGCTTTGTAGAGTCTAAAGGGCTGTTTCTGAGCTGCTTAAAGAGACGTGTAGACTTCAACAAGTGCAAATTGACAGCCAGCAAGTGTTGTCTGGTACTGGAGACTGTTGGATGTTATAGAGTGAGAAGACTTTCAGTATCTGGGGGACTATAAACTTTTGGAGCACTGGTGGTGTTCAAGGACCCCCAGGACATGAGGAGGTGCAGAGAATGGGAGCATTCCAAATAGTGGGATTGTAGGGGCTGGAAGTCCTGAGATGGATAAAGAGGATGAAAATTGCCAATTTAACACATGCAACCATTGTAATTATAGAGATTAAGGAAGGGAACCTGTGCTGTCATTCATTACAGTTATATGGAGAGTTACAGAAGCTGAAGGGGACACACATTTAAAAGGGGAGAGATTTTAGGTTATCAGAGGTTTAAACAAGAATAAATAAATTTTAGAGATCTCTAACACAGATGGGAATGGAGGAGGTGATATATTGTGAGGAACTATAAGAGTTATACGTCGGGGAGGATGTCCGATATAAAAGGGAGAGCTGCATTGTCTGTGTGCAGTTACAGACATGAGGAGTGTTGTAGTGCCTGCTGGAGGGGACACAGATAACAACAGTTCCAACGCTGGTGCAGCGGCTCAGGAAGGGAAGGTTGTTCAGACTGGCGATTACACAGATAGAGGTGAAATTGGAGCTGCAGGAGTTTATGGAGAAAGGGAGGATTGGAGGGACTGGGGATTACACGGATTGGGGTGGTAGTTGGAGCTGCAGGAGTTTATGGAGGATTGTTGGTGCTGGAAATTACATTAACACAGACAATAATGGAGCTGCATGAGTGAGTGAGATAGGGAGGGTTGAAGGGGCTAGATCAGTTCACACAGCCAGGGAGAAGTGTAGGGATTGGACCAGCCAGAGATACTGAGGGTTGGAGAGCTGCAGGAGTTCAGAGAGTTAGTGAGGACTGTGAAAGTAGGTTTGCAGCATTCCCATCAGTTACACAGAGATGTGGAGTATTGTTCTGGTGGAGGTTACAGATATCAACAGGGTTGCAGTTACTGGAAGATATTACAAAGATAGTGAGCTGTAGTATTTGAGGAGGTTACAGAGACAGGATGCATTGAGGAGTTGGAGACTGCTACAGGTGTTAAACATGCTGCAAGGGATCAATAACCTTACATCGATCAGTGGGATTGGAAGTTCTGGAGATAAAAAATGAGAATTGCAGGAACTGAAGAATATTACAGAAATGGGGAGTAACATATGATTTAGAAGAGTTATGAAATGAGATGAGTTGTGTTCAATGGAGTCAGGAAAGATGCAGGGAGATCTGAAGGGAACAGAGATGATCAAAAGGAGAGTGAGTCTTCTCATTGTAGGATCGGGGCAGTTTACACAGACAGGGAGTATTTTATGGAATGGTGTTATTTACTGAGATTATGAAGTTGTATAGAATTGAGGACGAAAACAGATATGGGAGGCTGTAGTTAATGAAGACATTTGTTGATGTCGGATGCTGAGGTTCTGGAAATTATATGGTCAGGAAAGCTGGGCAATCTATCAGAGCTTACAGAGACAGGAACAGCAATAGAGCCTGGAAACACTAACACAGAGAGGGAGCATTGCAGACACTGGAGGAGGTTTCTGTGTTAGGGATGGTTGTAGGGGAATGTAACGTTTACACAGATAGGGGTGTAAGAGCTGGAGAAGGTTATAGAGATGATTAGATTGGTGGGGAGACTGGAGGAGCTTACATTGACAGGCTGGTGTTAGCGACGGGAGGATGTTACGTAGAGAGTAAGTCTTGTAGAAACTGATCGGGAGAGTCACAAGCATTGGAGTTGGTTCCACAGATCGGCGGTGTTGCAGGGACCTGAGAGGATTATGCAGATAGGGACGATTGTAGGATGTCCACATTTTCAGAGTGTTCCAGGATTAGGAAAGGTTACACAGTTAAGGAGGGATGTTGGAGCTGTGGGAGTTCACAGAGACTCGGAGGTTTGAAGAGTTTGGGGCTATTTATGGATAAAGGGATATAATTAGGGACAGTAATATGGAACGCCGAGGGAGAGTTTAGATTAGATTCCCTACAGCATGGGAACAGGTACTTCGGCCCAGCAAGTCCACACCAACTCTCCAAAGAGTAACCCACCCAGATCCACTTCTCTCTGACAACTAACACTTTGAACAATTTAGCATGGCCAATTCACCTGACCTGTACATCTTTGGACTGTGGGAAGAAACCAGAACACCCGAAGGAAACTCATGCAGACACAGGGAGAATGTGCAAACTCCACACAGCGAGTCACCAAACGCTGGAATCGAACCTCGTTCCCTAGCGCTGTGAGGCACCATTGCTCACCACTGAGCCACCGTGCTGCCCCAAATTGCAGACTTATACAACGAGAGAATGTTTGAGGTGTTGGGAGGGATGTAGGGAGTGGAGGAACAAACAGAGATGTGGAGTGCTGTTGTGGCTTGAAAACAGATAAGGAGCTCGGTAGGGATTGGAGAAGGTTACTGTGGTCGTGTGGTGCTATAGGCCAGGAGGCAGGAGTGTTATAGGGCCTGCAGAAGGTTTCAGTGATAACATGTTCTCCTGGGGCTTGAGGAAGGTACACAGGTGGGTGTTTTGGTCCGGGCTGGAGGATTTTACAGAGACGGGGGCACTGTAAGTATTGTGCAAGCCTACCGAAGTAGGGAGTATTGGACTGAGTGCAGGATGGGATTATTGAGATTGGGCATGTTATCGACACTGGAGCAATTTACACACAGGGAGAGTCGTCAGCATTGGAGTAGGTTTCAAATACACAGACGGAATATGAGAAGGGAGGAGATTATAGTAACAGGAAATTTTCTGGGAATTACCAGCATTCAAGACACTGGCACAAACAAGTTGGATCGAAAGGAATGATTCCTTGCTGAATGACTCTATCCCATGACAAGAGACAGCGTGAGGGGGGAATATAGAACAGAAAGATTCCAGGTTTCATTGCCATCTCCTTGGTGGAGACCTGCTTTCCCCTCTGTTGTACTGATCCTCACTGAGACTGCACAGGCTTGGATTGATAACTGTGAACTTCCTATATTGACACAGTACAGAACTTCCTATATTGACACAGTTCAGTACAGCAGAGATGAAAATTAACAAGAGGGTGGGGTTTGAGCCTGGGACCACCATGCTCTGTGTTCGTTCTCCAACACTGTATCTATGTCATGTCTGCTGGACCAAAGTTCGACGTATTAAATACACTCTGTTCTGTGCACTGTGAGTGATCACTGCAGGATTTACTGAAGGCTCCAGATCTCACTCTCCATCTCTCTGGCTGACCAACTGTCTTCAATGTGGTGATGAACAAAACAGGAGTTGGGAATTCTGCTGAGTCAGGAGCATCCCGAGTACGAACAGGAGACAGAGAAACAGACAGAATGGGAAACTAGACTGATGCAGTTAGGTTTACACATGGAGAATGGCAATGAGTCCCACAGAGATCTGGAAAATCCCAGTCTCCATCCCTGGTCTGTGCTGCCCATCTCCCAGGAATGGAGAACTCTGTTGGCTCAGGATCTGGAGTAGCTGCAAAAGGTGCAGTCACCGGCAGCAATTAGACCCTTCCAGTGAGGGATACCACATGGAGAGATACCGCGTGATATCACCAGAGTGCAGGAAGGTATAACAATCAAATCACGGTCAGGAAGAAGGTGCACTAGGAGCAGTACTCAGAGATGAGGGAGCAATCAGTGGGCCAGGCAATGATCTCATGTTACTCTCACTCGACTGTTCATCCAGAATTTAATGCCGGTAGCAGGGATACCCATCTGACTGCTTAATACCCTTTAAGTAACGAAATCTTTTGTAGGCTGCCGGTCTGGCCTACATATGAATCCAGACCCAGAACAAGGAGGTTGACTCTCAACTGTCCCCTGAAATGATCTGGCAAGCCACTCAGCTCATGGGCAGCTCAGGGGGTGGGCATGAAATGCTGGCCAGCTAGAGACACCAATATGCAACGAGTGAATTAAAAACAACACTGCTGGGAGCAGTGTCCTGGCCAATCATGTCGTTAGGTTTATGGACAGGGCTTTAAACTGACAGAGTGGATGCAGGGACAGGGTTCAGGTGAAAGGAGCTTTCCAAATCCAAAGAGAAAAGTGTCACATCAGAACAGCATGGGAATGTGACTGAAGACAAGCAGAAAGGAACAGGAATGGACAGTGAATTAGGCTTTGACAGGAAATTCTGGGAAAACGTCAATTACAGGTTTTTTTGGAATTGTCAAAGTATCGAAAAGATTTGGTCACTAGTAAGATGTGGTTACAGGAGAAACTGTGCTGTACTGTTCTGTGTTCCAGACAAGGAGGATTACAATGGCAGGAAGAGGTTTCAGGAGGCTGGAGAGGATGGGATCTGAATGAATAGACATAATTAGGAAGGTTTGCTCGGAGTGCCAGAGATAACAGAAACACCTGATCTGAAGCAGATGACACAGCCTGGGATGGGTGTGGGGATTGGAGGTGTTTTAACAGGGAGGGAGGACCAAACAGCCACAGGAGGGAACAGAGATGTGGAGAGCTGTATGGCCTGCAGGAGTTCATGGAGATGGGGAGTTTGGGAGGGATGGGCCAGTTGACAGGGATAAGGATATTGGTTGGATGGAGCGGTGTACACAGGCAGGAATGTTTTAGGCGAATCGAGCAGATTACAGCAATAAAGTGGGTTGTATTGACTGGAGGAAGAAACAGAGATATGGAGGGTAGTCATGGCTGAAGATGTTTATAGATACAGGAAGGTTTAGACTCTGCAGATTATTTAGATATGGAGGGTGGAGTCTGACAGATTTTCCAGATCGGTAGTATTTTTGGTTGGAGACAGTTTTTCAGATAAGGGAGCATTAGTAACCTCCTCCAGAATGGTCAAAGTGGGAAGGGTTGTATGGGATTTTCCCTTCACACTAACAGGGACATACTGGATTCTTGAGGTCACACTTTTAAAAGTCTCCCATTTGCTTGTTATTCCTTTTCCTTCAAACAGACTGACCCATGATTTGGACGTGCCAGTGTTGGACTGGGATGGGCAAAGTTAAAAATGACAACACCAGCTTACAGGTGCACTAGGTTCATTTGGACGCACGAGCTTTCCAAGTGCTGCATCTTCATCAGGTAGTTGTGGAGCACAGTCACAGAATTTATAGCAACAGGATGTCAGTGTCATGGAATGAAATATTAAACAAGTTTTGATTAAGTCTTTCATCTTTTAGAATGATCCCCAGCGCTTCTAAATCTAGCACTTCTAAACACAGAGGGTCCTCGATTATCCAAATACCAATTATCCAAATATCTGATTATCCAAAGGAGATCTCGAGGTCCTGAGAGAAACATTATAGCAACAAGATGTTTTAACCCTGATTGTGTTTTTTTTTGTTCACACTGATTAAAACCGATCTCAGCTGACTGAAATTCTGCCATGAATAGTCCTGGACATCGAGCCCAGATACCATCTCCAATTGACTGACCTCCCACCCTCTCCCCACACTTAGCCTGAAGTTCTACACGGGGGTAAAGCCTAAACCCCCCTTCCCCAGATATTCTCTCGAACATTTTCCTGCACAGTGCACAGGTGGAACTTTTCGAAATGTTGCAGTATAAAGTGTGTACGTGTGTACGTGTGGCTGTGTGCGCATGTATGTGTACATGTGCGTGTGCGCTATTTGGAGACTTAACCACCAAAGGCAGCAGCTCTCTTACTGTTGGTGTCCACTCCGGCTGCCCAGGCGGGGGAGGAGATGATGGGGGCAGGGGCGCACAGATGGCAGGGCAGCTGGGAGAATGGGCGCGAATGGTGGGGGGCAGTGTTGGATGGGTTTGGGACTGGGTGGGTGCAGTGTTTGACGGGTTTGGAGGCGAGTGGAGGGTGGTGTTGGATGGGTTTTGGGGGGCTGGCGGGGTGTGAGGGCTCACACATGGTTTGCTGCTGCCGAGTCACCTCAACAGGGTCTAGCTATTACCAAAAATTCCGAGCTCCAGAGGAAAGGCATTGAATTGATTAATTGAATAATCAATTATCTGAATGAACTTTTGCCCGCCCATTTCATTCAGATAATGGAGGTTCCTGTGTAAACCAGCTGGATGATAGCCTGGTGTTGTGTGATTTTTAACTGCACCCAATTAACCCCTGCTCGATCCTTCTGAATGGCCCCAGCATTGGCCCTCTTCCAGTTTAAGACCTTAATTTGTGGACCTGACTGATCATTTTCCCCTGGCGATGTTAAAACGAAGACAGTTGTGGTCACTGGATGCAATGTGCTCTCCGAATGAAATTTCAGTCAAATGGCCGACCTCGGTTTCTGAGGGGAGGTCTCGTGTTGCATCCGCCTGAGTAGCGTAGAGCACTCTACATCTTGGTTTAGGAAACGTTCTTAGACATATTTGACAAATTCCACCCCGTATGGACCTTTTATACTCTGGGTGACCCAGTCAATCCAGGGGAAGTTAAAATCTCCATCCAATACTACTCTATTATTTTTATAGGTACCTGCAATCTCACAATGCAATTGCTCCTCTCGTATCCTCTGGCTATGTGGGGATCTAGAACACCATCCCAGCAGACTCACCATCCCCTTTTTGTTTCTAACTTGTAAAAATATGACCTCATTCAAATACCACTTAACAATATTGTCCCTAAGCACTGTTGCTAGGTCCTCCCTAATGAAAGGGACAACTTCCCCTACTCACTTACTTGTCCTTCTGTCCAGCCTGTAGCTTCTGCATCCTGGAACACTGGTCTGCCAGTCCTGCCCTTCTCTCAGTCATGTTTCTGTTATGACTATAATATCCCAGTTCCCAGAGTCAATCCATGCTCTGAGCCCGTCTGCCTTACCAGTCAGGCCTCGTGCGTTGTAATAAATACCCTTTAAACCAGAAGTCTCTTCCCTCCCTTTACTGTGTCCTGGATATCCTGAATAGGAAACTAGCTCTCGATGGCTGATGTATTTTCTCCTGACGAGTTGATGGCCCCTCTCTTATTCAGAGTCTCAACTCCCTTGTTGTGGTTCTGTTCGCCGAGCTGGAAGTTTTTGCTGCAAACGTTTCGTTCCCAGGCTAGGGAACATCATCAGTGCTATTGGAGCCTCCTGTGAAGCGCTGCTTTGATGTTTGTTCCGGTATTTATAGTGGTTTGTTCTTGCCGCTTCCGGGTGTCAGTTTCAGCTGTAGTAGTTTGTATGTGGGGTCCCGGTCGATGTGTCTGTTGATGGATGTTCTTGCCGCTTCCGGGTGTCAGTTTCAGCTGTAGTGGTTTGTATATTGGGTCCAGGTCGATGTGGCTGTTGATGAAGTTTGTGGATGAATGCCATGACTCTAGGAATTCCCTGGCTGTTCTCTGTCTGGCTTGTCCTATGATGGTAGTGTTTTCCCAGTCAAATTCATGTTCCTGGTTGTCTGAGTGTATGACTACTAGGGATAGCTGGTCGTATCGTTTTGTGGCTAGCTGATGTTCATGGATGCGGATTGTTAGCTGTCTTCCTGTTTGTCCTATATAGTGTTTTGTGCAGTCCTTGCATGGTATTTTGTAAACTACGTTAGTTTGGCTCGTGCTGGCTATTGGGTCCTTTGTTCTAGTGAGTTGTTGTCTGAGTGTGGAAGTTGGCTTGTGTGCTGTTATGAGTCCTAAGGGTCGCAGTAGTCTGGCTGTCAGTTCTGAGATGCTCCTGACGTATGGTAGTGTGGCTAGTCCTTTTGGTTGTGGCATGTCCTCGTTCCGTGGTCTATCTCTTAGGCATCCGGTGATAAAGTTGCGTGGGTATCCGTTTTTGGCGAATACCTTGTATAGGTGTTCCTCTTCCTCTTTTCGCAGTTCTGGTGTACTGCAGTGTGTTGTGGCTCTTTTGAATAGTGTCCTGATGCAGCTTCGTTTGTGTGTGTTGGGGTGGTTACTTTCATAGTTTAGGACTTGGTCTGTGTGTGTTGGTTTCCTGTGTACCCTTGTGGTGAATTCTCCGTTGGGTGTTCTCTCTACTAACACGTCTAGGAATGGGATTTGGCTATCCTTTTCCTCTTCTCTCGTGAATCGTATTCCTGTGAGTGTGGCGTTGATGATTTGGTGTGTTTTTTCTATTTCTGTGTTTTTGACGATTACGAAGGTGTCATCGACGTATCTGATCCAGAGTTTGGGTTGGATTTGTGGTAGGGCTGTATGTTCTAACCTTTGCATAACTGCCTCTGCTATGAGTCCCGAGATTGGTGATCCCATGGGTGTTCCGTTGATTTGTTCGTATATCTGATTGTTGAATGTAAAGTGTGTGGTGAGGCACAGGTCTAGTAGTTTAAGTATGCCATCCTTGTTGATAGGTTCGGCCTCCTATGTTCTGTTATGTATGTCCAGTAGGTTGGCTATTGTTTCTCTGGCTAGGGTTTTGTCAATCGATGTGAACAGTGCCGTCACGTCGAATGATACCATGGTTTCTTCTTTGTCTATGTGTGTTTTCCTGATGATGTCCAAGAATTCCTGTGTTGATTGTATGGAGTGTTTGGATCCGCTGACTAGGTGTTTCAGTTTTTGTTGTAGTTCTTTGGCCAGTTTGTATGCTGGTGTCCCTGGTAGTGATACTATGGGTCTGAGTGGGATGTCTGGTTTGTGTACTTTGGGTAGTCCGTAGAATCTGGGGGTGTAGTTGCTTTCAGGTTTCATTCTTTGCTGGTCCGCTTTGGTTGTCTGCCCGTTTTTTTTGTAGATTCCTTAGTGTGTTGATTATTCTATTGGTGAGTTTTGGTGTGGGGTCGGAATCCTTCATTTGGTAGGTGTTGGTGTCTGCGAATAGTTGTTGTGCTTTATTGATGTAGTCTGATTTATCTAAGATGACCGTCATTCTGCCTTTATCTGCCGGTAGTATGATTATGTTCTTGTCATTTTTCAGTGCTTTCAGTGCTTCCCTCTCCTTGGTGTTGAGGTTATGTGTATGTCGTTTTCTTATCATCATAGGTACGACCGTTTGTCTCACTGTTTGTTGTGTCTCTTCTGTCAGTCCATTGTTCCTGAGTGTGCATTCTAGTGCTGCTAGGAAGTCTGCTGTGTTGGCATCCCTGTAGTTGTATTTGAGTCCCTTGGCCAGTATAGTTCTTTCCATGTCTGTGAGCTGTCTGTGGGAGAGGTTTTTAACCCAGGTGTGTGTTGTAGTGTCCTCCTGTTTGTGGGTTAGTTTGTCCATTTTTTCTTTTAGTGCCGTTTTTTTGCGAAGTGTAGTCCTGTTCTGTCCTATAGTGACAGCCTGTTCTATGGTCCGGGTCCATTCCTGATTAGTGCTTTTTAAAATTAACGACTTTCGGCGCGCAATTTCTTGCTTGTATTTGTGCAGTCGGTTGTGAGCGTCTGTGATCATTACCTGGACCATCCTGAATCCGTTCTTCTTGGCTGTTTCCCTGGCTTGTGGATTATTTACTGGAGGTCTGTACTTGACACATTGTGGCAGGATTTGATTTTTTCTGCATTCGTGGAGGAACCGGAGTTGTTCATATGTTGCGCTTAGGCGCCCTCAACTCCCTGCCAGACTCGTTTAATTCCTGCCCGGTAACACGAGCAAATCTCCACTCAGGGATACTGGTACCCCTGCTTCAAGTGCAAACCATCACCCTGGTACAGGTCACCTCTACCCCAGAAGAGATCCCATTGACCTAAGAACTGAAAAATCTTGTCTGAATAAATCAGTTCAGTTTTTTAATTGGTGTCTGAAAATATTGATGAGTGCAGTGCAAATGATGTGAGTTCCATGGAGTTCATTAAGGTCTTTGACAAGGTCCCACATGGGAGGCTGGTCCAAAAGGGAAGAGCCCATGGGATCCAAAGCAAGTTGGCAAATTGGATCCGAAATTGGTGGAGGGTTATCTTTTTGTTTGAAAGCCTTTGCCCGGCGGGTGTACCACACGGGCCTGTGCCGGAGTCATTGCTGCTACTAATGGGCATTAATCACTTGGATATGAAAGCAGAAGGAATCATTAGTAGGTTTGCAAAGACTTGAAAGGTGAGGGTGTTCTCCACAGTGAGGAGGATGGTCTCCGGCTACAGTCTGAAGGTTGAGGCTGGGACGGGATTTCAACAGAGTAATTTCAATTGATAACCAGGTAAGAGCACAGCAGGCAATGAGGGAAAACTGATCAATTAAACTGCTTTTACTTTGATGTAAAATGCCTGATAGGTAATGCTGATTAAAGCAAGGCATGGATGGGAACCTGGGACTGGGAAATCACAGGAGTTACAGAAACATAGCTGGGGGGGGACAGGACTCGCAGATCACTGTTCCAGGGGACAGTTTCAACAGGAGGGATAGAAGGGGAGGCAAGAGAATGGGGGAATGGAGTTTTTGATCAGTGAAAACATCACTGCAGCACTGAGAGAGGATATTCCTGGGGATCGCCCAGTGAAGCTATGTTAGTGGAACTGAGAAATAAGAATGAATAATCAATTTGATATGACTGTACGACAGGCCCGCAGTAGTCAGTGGGAAATTGAGCAGCAAATATGTCGGAGATCTCAGATATCTGTAAGAATGATAGGGTTGTAATGGTCGGGGATTTTAACTTTCCAAAGCTAGACTCGGACTGCAAGAGTGTTCAGAGCTTGGATTGAAGGAATTTGTTCAGTGTGTTCAAGAAAACTGTCTCTATCTATGGAACTGGTCTGACTGGAGATAGGGATAAAATCTGACCTCCCTTTTGGAAACAAGGTAGTGAAAGGGGCTGAAGTGTTTGTGGGGGAGCACATTTGCAAAGTCACCATAATTCCATTAGTTTGGAAATAGAGATGGAAAAGGACAGCCTGGTCCACAAGTCAAAGGTCAAAACTAACCTTGCCCCAATCCAGAAGGTATTAGACAAGACCTCCAAAAGTTGATTCGTGGAGGCTATTTGCAAGTAAAGTGGGATTCTTTCAAAAGAGAGATAAATTAAGATTTCAGGGCCAGCATATTCCTGTTAGTGTGAAGGACAATGCAGACATAAGTGGGAAACACAGGATGACTGGGGATATTGAGGCGCTGGTCAAGACAAAAGGGGATACATGTCATATACAGCCAGCTGTATTAACTCAATCCCTTGAACAACATTGTGGGTGTAGTAATACTCTTAAGGGGGAAACCATGAGGGCCCAAAGGGGACCTGACAGAGCTTTGGCAGAGAAGGTTCAGAAAAATCCAGAGAGATTGTACAAGTATAATAACAACAGAAGATTACCTCGAGACATAATGTGACTCCTTAAAGTTCAGTGAAGCCATCCATGTCTGGAACAACAGAAAATGGCGAGATCAGAAACAAAAATTTCATGTCAGAACTGACTGTGGAAAAAACACTGGAGAAGCCGGGACATAAACACAAATTCGCTTGATGTCAGTGGTGTGACTGATGTTGGAAGTGATTCTGTGGGACAGGCGTAACATGCATTTGGAAAGGCAATGATTGATTAGAGATAGTCAGCATAGCTTTGTGCGTATAAAGAAGTGTCTCTAAAACCTGATAGAGGTTGTTTAAGAGGTGACCAAGGAGGTGGATGAAGGCAGAGCAGTAGACGTTGTCTATCCTAACTTCAGCAAGGCCTTTGACAGGGTTTATCATGGTGCACTGGTTAGTAAGGTTAGATCACATGGGATCAGGGAGACCGAGACAAACAGACACAAAATGGGCTTGATAGTAGGAGACAGAGGATGGTGGCAGAGGGTTGTTGTGCAGACTGGGTGCCTCTGAACAGCGGTGTGCCATAAGGATTGGTGCTGGGGCCACGCATGTGCATTATTGACATAAGCGAGAATATAGGAATTAATTTTAGTAAGTTTGTGGATAGTAAAATAAGTGTTATAGTGGGCAGTGAATACAGTTATCAAAGGTGATCTTAACCCACTAACCCAGTTGGTCAAGAAATGAAAGGTGGAGTTGAATTCAGGAGCTGGATTTTGTTATAACAAACCAGAGACAACTAAAACAATTAATGGAATAGCTCTGGGCCGTGTTGTCGAACAGAGAGAGAGAGGGAGAAAGTCCAAGAGCTTCAGTTACATTGTTCCTTGGAAGTGGCATCGCAGGTGGACAGGCCAGGGAAAGCAGTATGTGACACATTTCCCCTCATGGAACAAAGCATTGAGTACATGAGTTGATATATCATGATATGGCAGTTTCAGACATTGGTGGGTCTCCAGATGGAGTACTGTGTAGAATTCTGATCCTTCTGCTTTGGGAAGCATATTCTCAAACTGAAAATGGAGGAAAGATTGACAAAGATGTTACTGATCCTGGGGGGTTTGACTTGAAACGAGAGGCTGGATAAGTTGGAAAACAAAACGTTGGGATGAGATATATTTGACAGATAAGGTTAAGAGTATGCAAAGAGATCCTACAGCATACACGTACAAAAGAGCAACTGGAGAGACAACAGATCAACGAGGCCATCCATGCGTGGAACCACAGGAGGTGGGCGAGAGCCTAAATGAACATTTCATGTCAGAACGTACTATGGACAAAGACTTGGAAACAAAGGGAAATAAACAGTGATGCCTTATAAAGAATCCCCATTACAGAAGACGTGGTGCTGGAGATCTTAGAACACAAAGGTAGAGAAAGCCCCAGGTCCTGAACAAGTGTATCCCAGAACATTGTGGCAAAGTTGCAGCAGAGACAGTGGCAGAGATATTTGTGCCGTCCTTCATATTTCCCTTGGGCGTAGGTGGCTGAGGGGTGAGCTTATAAAGGATTATAGCACCACAGGGTGTATACGTAGGGTGAATAGTGAAGGTCTCTATCCCCGGGTAGGCGATCCCATACTAGAGGGCATAAATATGAGGTGAGAGAGGAAATACTTAAAATGGACCGGAGGAGAACATTTCCCACACAGAGGATGGTGCACGTATTGAATGAGCTGTCAGAGAAATGGGAGAGAAAAGTGCAATTACACCATGGAAAATATATTTGGGTAGGAACATGGAGAGGAGAAGGTTTGAAGGGATATGGATCAAATGCAGGGAAATGTCACTCGTTCAGGAACCATGGTCAACATGGACTAGTTGCATTGAAGGTTCTGTTTTCATGCTGCATGACTTTATCATTGGAGGGGGAGAGTATCGAGATAAGGCATGTTGCAGAGACTGAACCAAGTTGCAGCAATAGGGATGGTAGTCCGGAGTGCAGCATATTTCAAATATGTGGAGGGAATGTAGGGGAAGAGAGGAGGTTACAGGGACAGGGGCTGGTATAGGAGTTAAAAATTATTGAAGACACTGACATGCTGTAGATACAGTGTTGGAGAGGGAATACAGAACATAAAGATCCCAGGCAGCATTCCCTCCCTCTTGTGGGAGGCCTGCTTTTCCCTCTGTTGTACTGATGCTCACTAAGACAGCACAGACCTGGATGGATAATTGTGAACTCTATATGCTGTCTCAAAACAACAAAACTTACAGTGGGGGCAGTGATTGAACCTCAGGTGTGTCTCTGTACTGTGCTCCCCCTCCAGCACTGTATCTGTGTCATGTCTTGTTAGCGATGTTAGGAGCCCTCTCATTGCTCCCTGCTCTGTGCACTGTGAGTGATCTTACCTCTCTGCAGGATTTATGGAAGGCTCCAGATCTCCCTGCCCTTTGTCTCTCTGGCTGACCAACCATCTTCAATGTGGTGATGTACGAGACACCCAGCATTTGGGAAGTCAATTGAGTCAGGAACTTTCTGAGAACCTACAGGAGACAGAGAGAGAGAGAGAATAGAAAATTAGGCTGATACAATGAGAGTTACGTATGGAGAATGGCACAGAGTCCCATAGGTATATGGAAAATCCCAGTCTCCATCCCTGGCCTGTGCTGCTGCGTCTCTGTGGAGTGGACCATTTTGTTGCCTCAGGATCTGGAGTAGCTGCAAGAGCGAGACTCGCTGACAGAGGCAGCAATTAGACCCACACAGTGAGGGATACCACATGGAGAGATACTGAGTGATATCACCAGAGTGCAGGAAGGTGTCAGAAGCAAACAATTGTGTGGGAAGAACGGGTTCTGCTTTGTGGTGCACTGGTATCAGCGCTCAAGGATGAGCAACCTGTGAGCAGACGAAGTGATGGCCTCATGTTATTATTGCTTGAGCAAGTATCCAAAACCTCAACTAATGTTCAGGAGAGACAGGTTTGAATCCCACCATCAGAAATGAAGGAATTTCAATTCAATAACTAAAAAATAATAATTAACAATCCATAAAGGAATATGAGACCATTGCTGATGTACCAAAACCCAAACCCTTGTCCTTTAGAGAAGGATATCTGTCTATCCTCATGTGATCTGCACGACATACCCACAGCAAAGTGTTTGCCTCTAAATGACCCTCTGAAACGGCCAAGCAAGCCCAAGGACAGCTAGGGCTGGATAAGAAAGGCTGGTCTGGCAGAGACACTGACATCCCATACCTGACTTAAAAAAAACAATCCATTAGGATGCTCCTACTGGAACTGCACTGGGACCAGTGTCCTGTCCAATCATATCGGTAGGTTTATGGACAGGGGTTTAAACTGACAGAGAGGATGCAGGGACAGGGTTCAGGTGAAAGGAGCTTTCCAAATCCAAAGAGAAGCATTGGAACAGCATGGGAATGTGGCTGAAGGCATTCAGAAAGGAACAGGATTGGACAAAGTTTAACTAAAACTGTACATCAGTGAATATGGATGTGACAGGAGATTGTGGGAAAGAGGAAATTATGTTTTTCTTTGGAATGGACAAAGTCTCCACAATCAGTTGGATGGATTTTTGACAGACAGATAAATGAGATTTAGACACCAGGGAGACGTGGTTACCGGGCGAATAAGAGGTGGAATGTATTAAGTCGATGGTTTAGTCGTGCGGGTCTTAAGCAGAATGGGAAAGGAGGGTTGGGTAACGCTGACAGTAATTGGCAACAAAGGCATTACAGAGAAAGCTTTTGGCCTTAGATCATGAAGTAGAGTCAGTCCGAATGTAAATTCTGGCTATGACTTGCCAAGGACACAAGTAGCAGAACAATTTTAGCCACCGAACAGCATTTCATTGCTCATCACTGCATTAAACACAAATTCCATTGTAATTTTTATTAGAGGCATAGTGTTAATTTTTGGAAACTTCAATATTGGTATAATCTGTGACAATCACACCAACAAAAGTGATATTAGAAAAAGAGTTCAGAGAATGTTTCTGTGACTGTTTCTTTGATTAATACATTGGGCAACTGGCTTGGGACGTAACAATCTTAAGTTGACCACTGTGTCATGAAGTTGAGGGAATGAGTAATGTCACACTGAGAGGTCCTCCGGGAAATTGTGATAAAGTACAGTTTAAAGGGATATAAAAATTTTTAGTGACTCACGGAAAGGGCATGCCACAACTAGAAACAAAAATAGGAGAAAGTGAGGACTGCAGATGCTTGAGATCAGAGCTGGAAATGTGTTGCTGGAAAAGCGTAGCAGATCAGGCAGCATCCAAGGAACAGGAGAGTCGACGTTTCGTGCATGAACCCTTCTTCAGGAATTAAGAAGGGCTCATGCCCGAAACATCGACTCTCCTGTTCCTTGGATGCTGCCTGACCTGCTGCGCTTTTCCAGCAACACATTTTCAGCTAGAAACAAAAGTTGCCAATTACATGAGTTTGAGAGAAGAACTGATCAAGGGAAACAGGCTAAACAGACTGAAATGTGTGTCTGTAAACAAACAGTGGAAAACATTTGAAGGGATAGTGTAAAACATTCAACAGACAAAACCTCAGCAAGAAACTCATACCGGTCACTCACTCAAAACAAAATGGATCATATTAGATTATCAGGCTGAGAAGGTCACAAAAAAGTACTTAAAATTCTGTGGTGATAGCGAGGGCTTAAGCAGTAAGTGTTAAAGGGAGATTGCGATGGGTCTGCTAGCAGGAGGAGGGCACTGGCAAGGGGAATTGTTGTCAGTGTTTAATGATACGATAGGAACAGGGAGAGGTGAAGGTGCTGGAGGTGGTGAGAGTGTTACAGAGAGTGATCAGGGCCTGAATGGTGTTACAAAGTCATTATGGATTACTGCAGCTGGAGGGGTTTGCAGAGATGGGAGGGACATATGTATTTTTATTTATTCAGTGGATGTGGGTGTCACTGATTGTACCAGCATTCTTTACCCCATAACTAATTACACAGAGGTTAGCTCAGAGTCAGTCATATTGCTGTGGTTCTAGAGTCACGTGTAGGCTAGACCAGGTAAGAGTGTTAGATGTCCTTCCCTTAAGGAGGTAAGTGAACCTGATGAGCTCTTCCTACTGATTGACAATGCTTTTATGGTGACCTCACCAATGTCTTGTACAGATTCAACATGACATCCCAACTCCTACTCACAATGCTCTGCCCAATGAAGGTAACCATCTCAAATGCCTGCTTCACCAGCCTGTTTACCTATGACACCTCTTTCAAAGAACTGTGTACCTGCATCCCTGCGTCACTGACTGACAACACTACCCAGGGCTTGAACATTAACTGTATAAGTCCCTCCCTGGTTTATTTTACCAAAGTGGAACACTTCGCATTTATCTAATTAAACTCCATCTGCTATTCTTCAGCAGTACTGCTAATCCTGTTGTATCACAGATAACCTTCTTCACTGCCTACTATATCACCAATGTTAGCGTCACCCACAAACTTAAATACCAGGAAACCAATATTCCCATCTAAACCACTTATCCACATGACAAACAACAATGGACCCACTACACCGCTGGTCACATGCCTCCAGTTGGAAAATCAAAACATCTCCTACCACACTCACTCTCCTACTATCAAGACAATTCTGCACCTAATGGATATCGCATCCTTTCACATTGACTTGATGTTATTACCCAGTCTACCACAAGGAACGTAGAATGCAGATCAGTACAAGACTCTTCGGCCCTTTTTGTCATGCTGACCTTTTATCCTCCTCTAAGATCAAACAAACCTACACTTAACTCATTTTACTATCATCCATGTACCCATTCAAGAGTTTATACAATTAATTCAATTTATCATTTCTCTGCCCATTCTTTTTCCAGCTGATGTATTGATTGGTGTATCATTTGATATCCTTACTCGTTCTTAACAACTCCACCAAAATTTTTATCATCTGCAAAATTACTAATCGCACCATTGTCATTTTCAACTGAATTACAATGAGGGGTGCAGCACCTACCCTTGCAATACCCCATTTGAAACAGACCATCCAGAGCTTCCTCGCCCTCTGCTTGTGGTGGTACGTACACAGCAGTTAGTGTAGCAGCAGTAAAATCCCGTGGTAGAGTGAACATTGGAATATTATTTCACTCGCAGGAGAGATTAAGATCTTCCAAACCCTGTTGACTTCTTTGTCCAAGGTAATTTTGTCTCCAACTCCAACAAGATTGTAAAGATTGAGTGAGGTTACAGATGCGGAGAAGGGTCACGTGGTTTGATAATGTTACATAAAGGGAGGATTGGTAGGAAAGGCTGTCGGGACTGGAGGACTTTATACAGATGAGGAGGTTGAGAGGGATGTTAAAAGGTTAGAGGCAATGAGGTGGATAGGACAGGATGGAGGAGTCCTCTGATGACTGGAGAAAGTTACAGTGATATCATGTGCTGTGCAGCGTGGATAAGGTACACAGATGGGAAGGTTGGTAACGTCTGAGGGATGTCACAGAGACAGGATTGGCTGTCGGTACTGGACATGATGACAGAGATATGGATTAGATAGATTTTTGGGGATAGTGACCATAACTCTAAGTTTCAATGTTATTGTGTAAAGAGGTAAGGATTGTGCAGAAGTTAAGTGTCTAAATTTGGGAAAGGCCACTTGTCATTTGATTATCACTATCATTCAACTTAATCACTATCATTAGACAGGATCAGACAACCAAACACTGGGAGGAATTATATGCAGTTGAGGATACAATCGGAAAGTGGGAGTATTTTAAAATGATACAGTAAGAATTCCGGGCCAGTGTGTCCCGGGAACAGTGAATGGAAAAGGCAGCAGGTCCGGCGAATACTGATTAAGCGATATCGTGAGTTTGATAAAGAAAATACAGTACAATTTTAAAAAAAACGCAGGTGAAGCCCTTCAAATGTAGAGAGAGTGCAAGGGGGTTCTTAAAAAAAGAGGGGCAATCAATGGGCATGAAATATCCTTGGCAGATACTAGTAAGGAAAAGCCACAAGGTATGTTATTTGTTTTGTTACAGTAAAAATGTTCCCAGATAAAGGGTACGGCCTGTTAGAGACATAAAGGGACCTTCTGTGCATGGAGCCAGAGGAAGTATATGAGGTCTTCAATGAATACTTCCCACCTGTACTCACAAAGGGGAAAGACATTGTAGCTGCGGATTTCAGTCGGGATGATCAGGTTCTAGAACATGGTAAGATCAATAAGGATGAGGTATTAAATGTTTTCACAGGCATAAAGGTGGTGAAATCCCCGGTGCCCAATGCAATGTATCCAAGGCTGCTAATGGAGGTAAGGGAGGAGATTGCTGGGGCCCTGGTGTCTATATTGAATACTTTGCTGACCACCAGCGAAGTGCCGAATGACTGGAGGATAGCTAATGTGGTTCCTTTGTTCAAGAAACCACTCTCTGGGTGAAGAGGTTTCTCCTTGTCTCATTTCTAAACAGGCTTCCAATTACTCAACTCTGGTGCTATTCGGATCTTAATCTCTCCTGCCAGTGAAATAATATTCCAATGTCCACTCTACCACGGGATTTTACTGCTACTACACTAACTGCTGCGTACATACCACCACAAGCAGAGGGGGAGGAAGCTCTGGATGGGCTGTACTCCATCACTAACACCCTGGAGACAGAATACCCCGACTCCCTGTGTATTGTAACTGGTGACTTCAATCAAGCCAATCTGAGGAAGATGTTGCCCAGGTACCATCAGGGGCCCGCAATTTTTAAACCACTGTTACACCACTGGGAACGATGCTGACCACTCCAACCCCCATCCTCATTTCAGCCATGTCTCTTCTCCCAGCTTACAGGCATAAGCTCAAGGAGGAGACCTCCTCGCGGATATAGGTCCAGTGCTGGTTGTAGGAGGCGGAGGATCAACTCTGGGGCTGTCTGGAATCAGCTGATTGGGTCGTTTTCAAACAGACCGCAGGTACCTTGAACAAGTATGCTACCACTGTCACAGGCTTTATCAGCAAGTGTGTGGAGGACTGCATACCCAGGCAGTCAACCCAGGTGTTCCCCAACAGGAAACCCTGGATGAATCAGGATATACAGAACCTGCAAAAAACAAGGAGTGAGGCCTTCTGATCAGGAGACCCACTTGAATATAAGTAATCCAAGTATGGCCTTCGCAGAGCCATTAAGAGAGCCAAGGGCCAACACCGATCCAAACTAGAGCCCCAGAGAGACACCCGGCGACGATGGCTGCAGTTCGAAGGGTTTGCAGTGGTAGGGAGGGAAGATATGTACATGCATTTATTCATTCATGGAATGTGGATGTCACTGATTGGGCTAGAAATCTTTGCCTCACTACTGATTATCCAGAGGACAGCTCAGAGTCAGCCATATTGATGTGGATCTGGAGTCACATGTTGGCCAATCCAGGTGAGAATGTCAGATGTTCTACGTTAAAAAAGAGGTCCGTGAACCAGATGAAATCTTCCTGCTAATCAACAACGCTTTCATGGTGGCTTCACCAATGTCTTGTACAGATACAACATGACGTCCCAACTCCTACTCTCAATGCTCTGACCAATGAAGGTAACTATCCCAAACACCTGCTTCACCAGCCTGTCTACCTGTGACACAACTTTCAAAGAACTGTGTGCCTGGGTCTCTGATTGACGACACTACCCAGGGCCCGAAAATTAACTGAACAAGTCCCACCCTGGTTTGTTTCATCAAAATGGAACAAATCACATTTACCTAATTAAACACCATCTGCTATTCTTCAGCCCACTATGCCATCAGTCCTGTTCATCCTGTTGGTTCTTCGCTGTGTCACCAATTTCAGTGTCACCCAAAAAACCTTACTTACCAGGAACCAATACTCCTATCCAAACCATGTATCCAAATGACAAACAACTCTGCAACCACGACACGGCAAGTCACATGCTTCCAGTCAGAAAAACAATACGTTTCCCACCCCGTTCTGTCTCCGACCATCAAGCCAATTTTGTATCCAGTTCACTACCTTCTCCTGAAGGCCATATCCTTTTACACTGATCTGAGCTTATTACCCAGTTTACCATATGGAACGTAGAACACAGAAGAGTGCAGTACATGTCCCTTCGGCCATGATGTCATGTCAACCTTTAATCCGACTGCAAGATCAAACTAACCTGCAAACTGCTGATTTAATACCATCCTTGTGACTATCCAAGAACCTAATAAATGTCCCAAATGTATATCATTTTCGATTTTACTTCCACCACTGGCAGTGCATTCCACCCATCCAACTCCCTCTGTGCAAAGAACCTACCTCTGAAATATCCCCTTAACCATCCTCAATTCACTTAAAATTCTACCATCTTGTGATAGCCATTTTCTGCCACGGGGAAAAATAAAACATCTCACTATTAACTCTCTCTGTACCTCTCATTGTTTTGTTCAACTCCTCCAAGACCCCCTCACCCTTTTTCACTCCAATGAGAAAAGCCTTCGTTCCCTCAACCTTTCTTCATAAGACATGTACTCCAGTCCAGGCAGCATCCTCGTAAATCTCCTCTTTACCATCTATAAAGCTTCCACATCCTTCCTGTTATGAGGGGACCAGCACTGAACACAATATTCCAAGTGGGGTAAAACCAGGGCTACACAGAGGTGCAGCATAACCTCACAGCTTTAAAACTAAGCTAATGAAAGCCAACACAACATATTCCTTCTTAACATTCCTATCAACTTTTGTGGCAACTTTGGTGGGATCTCTAGATGTCTACCCCAAGGTCTATCTGTTCCTCCACATTGCCAAATGTCCTGCCTTTATCCCTGCATTCTGCATTCGTTTTCGACCTTCCAAAATGAATTACTTCACATTTTTCGAGGTTGAACTCCATCTGCCACTTCTCAGCCCAGCTCTGCATCCTGTCAATGTCCCGTTGCAGCCTATAACACCCCTCCACACTATACACCACTCCAGCAACCTCTTGGCATTGACAAACTTATTAACCCACTCTTCCATACCCACTTCCAAGTCATTTTCTAAAAAAAATGACAAAAAGCAGAGGTTCTAAAACAGATCCCTGCACAACACCACTGGTTACCGACCTGCATCTGAGTGATTTCGATCTGTTATCACCTTCTGTTTTTTATGGGCCAGGAATTCAGTGTCCAGGATGGCAGGTTTCCCTGTAACCCATGCTTCCGTACTTTCTGAATGAACCATTAACGTGTTTTGTCACATTCTCAAAGGATTCAATAAGATTTGTAAGTTTACACAACCATGCTGACTATCTCTAATCAAACTATGGTTTTCAAAGGAATTATAATTCCTGTCTCTCAGAGGCATGTCCAATAATCAGCCCACCACAGACATAAGACTAAATGGTCTGTAATTCCCAGGATTAATTATATTGCCTTTCTCAACCAAGGTAATAACATTTGCCATCCTCCAATCTTCTGGTACGACACCAGTGGACAGGAAGTGGAATGGTACTCACAAACGGCACAAAAATCTCTTCCCTCGCTTGCGGCAGTAACTTTGGAAACATCCCGTCTGGCCCAGAGGATTTATCTATCCTTACATAATTCTCAGCAAATACGCATTCTTTACATCAACCTGTTGACATACATTAGTTCTTTTCACGCTGTTCTCACAAACAACAAGGTCCCTCACAGTCGTGGCTACTGAGGCATAGTATTCATTAAGGACCTTCCCTATCTCCTCTGCCTCCAGACACAAGTTCCCTCCACTATCCCTGACCGGCCCTACACTCAATCTGGCCATCCTCTTATTCCTCACATAAGTGGAGAATGCCTTAGTGTTTTCCTTAATCCTTGCTTAATGTTTTGTAATGCCCCCTTGTAGCTGTCCTAAGTCAATTCTTAGTTCCTTTCTAGCTACCTTCAAAGAATCCCTACAGTGTGGAAACAGGCCATTTGGCCCAACAATTCTATACACTTACTCTAAAGCGTATCCCACTCAGAAATATTCCCCCACCCCATTACTCCCCATTTTCCCTGACTAATGCACCAAACCTACACATTCGTGAACACTATGGGTAATTTACCATGGCTGAGTCACCCAACCTGCACATCTTTGCACTGTGGGTGGAAACCGGAGCACCTGGAGGAAATCCACACAGACATGGGGAGAATGTGCAAACTCCAGACAGACAGTTACCTGAGGCTGGAATCAAAATCGGGTCTCTGGACCTATGAGCCACCATGTTTCTCCACATAACTCTACAAAGCCCTGTCTGTCCTTGCTTCGTCAACCTTAAATAAGCTTCCTTGTTCCTCTTGACTAGATAGTCTACATCCCTTCGAACAGTGTTAAATATGTCACTAAAGACCATTTGGACAATGTTCACTGCTCTGCCTTGATCCATCTTTGGCCACCTCCTCAAAGAGTCACTCCGGTTTGTGAAACACGGTTTCCCACTCACAAAGCCATGCTGACCATCTTGAATCAACCCTTGCCTTCTAAATATGCGTCGCTCCTTTCTATCAGAATCTCCTCCAACAAGTTCCCCATCGTTGGGCTCACGGTGCTTTAATTTCCTGGCTTTTCTCTGCAACCTTTAAGTGATGAAACAGTATTAGCCGCCCTGCAGTCTTCCGACACCTCACTGTGTCTGTTGAAAATATAACTATCTTTTAAGGACACTACAATCTCTTCCCTCGCCTCCCACAAAAAAAATCTAGGTTCGACCTAATGAGCTACTGAGGATGGATCTACCTTTATTTGTTTTAAGATTCCAGCACTTTATATTCTCTGTTGATGATTCTTTCCAAGGCATCACTATTATTTCCCAAAGTTCCTGAGCTTTCATGTCTTTCTCCACAAGATTTATTTTGGTTAATATCACATCCAAATCCTCTGTTTCTACACATAGAAGATCTTATTTATATTTAATGGGCACTATCCTTGAACAAGTTACCCCTCAGCCCTTACTGAAACTTACATCAAGGCTTCTGAAAATTCACATAGAACGTATCCCTCATAACAACACGCCCTACCTACACCCTTATCTATTCTGCCATTTCTATTTACACCAACAAATAAAGTCCAACTGGTTCAAAAACACATTTTATTTTACAAAATGTTTTTCTAAGGGTCCAATTATTGTTTATTCACATATCCTTTCTAACGTATATCAGCATGCTGTCAGGCTAACACGATTTGGTTTCAGACTGACAGCAGAAGGGGTTGACGGAGTTCTTGTTTGTCAATCTGAAAAAGGTAGTTCCCAGGCTCAGCAGGTATTAGAGAAGGCAAATCCAATGTTGCCACTTATTTCAAAGGGAATGTTGTCTTGCAAAAACTATACAAGATACGAGTCAGACCACACCTACAATATTATGAACGGCATGAGTGCCCGAAGGAAAGATATTCTTCCAATGGAGGCAGGCCACAGAAGGGTAACTCGGCTAATCCTGAGAATGGATGAACTTTCAAATGGGAAGAGGTGAAGGTGATTGAGGGTGAACCCATTGATGTTTAGAAAAATGAGACAGGAATTGAATGTAACTTCCAAGATTCTGAAGGGCGTTGACATGGTAGATGCTGGGAAGTTAGAAAATAGAACAGTACTGCACAGCTATAGACCCTTCGGCCCACCATGGCTGTGCTTGTCCATGGTGCTGTTCTCGACATATACCACCTGCCTGCACATGATCCATATCCCTCTATTCTCTGCCTGTTCATGTTTCTGTGTAAAAGCCACTTCAAAACTTCACACACATTTCTGCTTAGAGGACCGCCCACACTCGTACATCTCATGGTCTTAACTCAGACACCATATCTACATTATAACATTGTGGGTCACTGCTCACAAAACTCCTTTATAATGAGATTATGAGATATTTATAATTACACTGCATTTAATCTACAATAGACAATTTTGTGGCTGGCTCCTTGATATGATCTTATAGAAAAACATCTCATGTGTAATCCTGGATTCTATCCGATACAGCCCTGATATCTAGTCGGGATGGAGACCACTGTCACACAGTTACTGTACTGCCCTTGCTACAAGTATATTCAGTAACCTGACCGTAACCATATTGACATTACCATCAGTGCCTGGTGCCTATAAAAGAATTTCTGATAAGGGCTGCTGCTGCTTGTTTATTCTCAGCTCCATCCAAATAGATTCCAACATTTGATCTTCAGATCCACATGACTGTCTCATTAATGCATTAATCTCATTCTTTCTTCACAACTTGCTGGCTTTTTGCCTAGCCTGCCGAGATCCCAAAAACCCTTCAATATTCCCTTCCCAGCAATGGTCATTCTGCAGCTACATCTCCGGAATGACGGTTCCGTTACGTCTGTTCACTGTCATTCCATCTGCCTTATGGCGAATGCAGAGAGTCATTCCTCAGTACTGGGGGGCTGAACAGATGAGAAGAGGTTACAGATTTAGGGAGGCTTACAGGGGCTCGAGGATGCTAGAGTTAAACAAAGTTACATCTGGTCAAGAATGTCAATGGGACAAAGGTGTTTGGTGATTGGAGGAATTTACAGTGATAGAGGGAGTTGGATTCCATTCTGGAGATAGGGATAGGTATGGATGTAGGGAGAGGCAGGCAGACTGAGAGGTAGAGACAGGGGGTGTTTCAGGGAGAAGAGAACCGTGTATACTAACAGAGATATGGCAGGTTGTAATGACTGAAGATGCTTACAGATACAAGAGGGCCTCTAGGTCCTGGAGACGACATAGATAGAAAGGCAAGGGAGAATGCCAGGTTGCTGGGTTGGAGACAGATACACAGATGGGGAGTGTTGCACAAGCTGAAAGAGTTTCCTGTGGTCGGGAGGGTGGAGGGAAAGATGGTGAAATTTAATTTAATTAGCATCAAAGAATTGGAGAAGGATAAGGAGATTATAGATGGATGTAGAGACTGGATGAGTTGGCACTGAAAGTGAGTCTTATTGGAACTGGACAGTCACAAAGATTGCAGTTGGTGATAAGATCAGGAATTCGTCAGGGTCTTAAAGTGATTACACAACAAGGGAACATTAAAGGGGCACCATAGATTGGGGCTGTTGACAGGACTGGAAGAGGTTATACAGAAGGGGACAGCTTTATGAACTGTAGATGTTTATGGAGATAGTGGATAATTTGGAGCAGTTTACAGAGACATGAAAGTTTTTAGGACATTACTAAGATACACAGGCTTTAGTTAATGCAAGCTTGTGAAGCTTAATGGGACTGCAGGACTGAAGAAAAGTACACACAGCAGTGGTGGCTGCAGATGTTAATGGATTAGAGAGAGAATTGCAGGTTAGAGTGAGTGTGGACTTCAGATTCTGACAGATATTGTCGGACCTGGAGTAGCCTTGGCAAATGGGGTGTTTGCATTTATATAAGGTGCTGAAGGGGCTGGAAGTGGGAAAGGATGTAGGGAGGGTTGTAGAGGCAGTTGGTGATTAGAAATAGGGAGGGCTGCAGAGACTGCATGGTATTAGACAGATGGCGGTTTCGAAGAGGAGGGGAAAGTGACAGAAATAGAGAAATTGCAGTGGCTGAAGAGGATTCAGCAAACAGGAGGTTGAAAGATGCAGGACAATGTTACAAAGACAGGGACTGTTGTATGGATGGGAGGACCATGCAACGGCAGGGAGGGCTTTAAATCCTATTGGATAGTACTTTGCAGAGATAATGAGAGTTTCACAACTAAAAGTAGTTAGATCGATCAGGAGAGTTAGAGGATATTTGATCAGCTTTGAATGGAAGGTTTTTTCCAATGATAAGGAGAATTGTCGAGGCTGGAACAGGTGACATAGATAGGGAGCGTTTGAAGGAGGATATTCAGAAAAATGGTGGGCTGTGGGGGTGGGACATGGTGAGAGTCACAGACAGAATTAGGGCAGCACATGAAGGTAATGGAAATGACTATTGTAGTCATAAGGGGAGGATGTGAAAGGTAGAAAGATTTGTAGTGACCAGCATTATATCTGAGTGTTGTCTTCCGGGTCGAAAGTTAGAGGCCACTAACTTCTCCCTGTGCTGTTTACTGTGAGTGACTTTACTGGTTGCAGAATTTACTAAAGGCTTTAGACCTGCCTCTCGATCTCTCTCTGGCTGACCAACCATCTTCAATGTGGTGATGGATGAGACAGGAGTTGGAATATCCTGAGTATCTGCAGGAGACAGAGAAACAGACAGAATGGGTAATTAGAATGATGCAGTGAGGATTACTCATGTAGAGGAGCACTGAGTCCAACAGAGATCTAGAGAAAGCCAGTCTCCGTCCCAGACTTCTGCTGCCTCCTCTCTCTGGAGTGAAGAATTCTGTTATCTCAGGATCTTAGACCAGCTGTAAAAGCGAAAGGCATTGACAGAGGCAGCAGTTAGACATTGAGGCATACCACATGGAGAGTTAATGAGTGATATCATTAGAGCGCAGGAAGGTATCAGGATGAAACCATGGTGTCAAAAGAAGTGGTTCTGCTGCAGTGAGCACTGCTACCAGTACTCAGAGCGGAGTCAGCTATTTTACAGGGATGGTACAGCGCTGGGACCTGGTCAATCATATGACCGGGATTATGTAGAGTGCTTTAAACTGACACAGAAAAGGAGGGACAGGGCTCAGCTGAAAGGAAATTCCCAATTCCATAGAGAAATGTTGAAATATTGAAACTTGGGGATGTGACTGAGGAGAAACAGAAAGAAACAGGAAGACACTGAGTTTAAGTAAAATTGTACATCAACAGATAAGTTTGTAACAGGAAATTGTGATTTTTAAAGTAAATTAATGCTTCTTAATTTGAGTGCATGAAGCATTTGCAATAAGGGATTTGCTCGTGTGACTTGTGATTTCTATCTAATCACCATCACGGAGACACGGTCACAAGGTGAACAAAAAGGTGAGGTATTAATATTCACAGGACACAACATTGTGGAAGGTCAGGCAGAATGGAAAGCAGAACGGGGAACTCTCACCATTAGAGATTGCAATAGATGGCTAAGACAATATGTGGCTTCAGATTATCAAACAGTCGGAGACCAAATTCTGGGTAATAAGGATCAGAACATAGGACTGGACGGACAGGTGTTCAGGGCCCCTTATAAGCATTCCAGTTTTAGACACTGCATTAACAGGGAATTATTGGAATTTGTAACAAATGCACTGGGATAATAGTGAATGGATTCAATCTTCCTATCTCACCATCTCATTGGTAATGGGTCACAGACAAGGCTGATTCTCTCCCATTCTCAGGGGAATCTGTTGGTGGGTGTACAGACCAATTGGGCCTTCCACAGACTCTGTTACACTTGGGGCAGAAGGTGACCGTGGAAAGGGGGTGGGTGGGGCATTGCTGTGACAGTGCGCTCCTTGTACTGTTTTCTCCTGGATTCCCCTTTTTCCCCACAGCAAATATCGAGGTGCGCAACCCCTACCTTGCTGCAGGAAGTCGAGGTTGAGAAAGTTAAAATCCCCGACCATTACCACCCTATCATTCTTACAGATATCTGAGATCTCCGACGTATTTGCTGTTCAATTTCCCGCTGACTACTGCGGACCTGTACTACCGTCATATCAAACTGATCATCCAGCCATATTTCTCAGTTCCATGAATAAAGCTTCGCTGGCAGTTCTCGAGTAATATGCTCTCTAAGTGTTGCAGTGATGTTTTCACTGATCAAAATCACCAATTCCCCTCCTCTCTTGCTTCCCATTCTATCCTTCCTATAGCATCTGTGCCCTGGAACTTTGAGCTG
Source organism: Hemiscyllium ocellatum (assembly GCF_020745735.1). Taxonomy (NCBI): domain Eukaryota; kingdom Metazoa; phylum Chordata; class Chondrichthyes; order Orectolobiformes; family Hemiscylliidae; genus Hemiscyllium; species Hemiscyllium ocellatum. The sequence goes on from NW_026868298.1 coordinate 256,512, forward strand.
CCTGTCGAGGCCCTCATTCAGCTGTGTTTCTGTAACTCCTGTGATTTACCATTCCCATGATCCCATCCAACCGAGTGTTCATCTGCCTTACTTTTCAAGTCTTTTACATTGAGGTAATGCAGTTTAATTGATAGTTTTCCCTTAATGCCTGCTGTGCTCTTGCCTGCTTATTAATTGAAATTACTCTCTTGAAATTCTGTCTCAGACTCAACCTTCAGACTGTAGCCTGAGACCATCCTCACACTGTGGACAACACCCTCACCTTTCCTGTCATTTGCAAACCAATAATGATACCTTCTGCATTCACATCCGAGCAATTAATGCCCATAATGCACAGATCCCTGTGGCACACCCGCTGGACAAAGACTTTCAATCACAAAACCAACCAACATTGCCAAGTGTCCCTGCTGCTATGATGGTAATTCTTTAAAACCGGTGTAAGCAACACAATGTTATTGGGGAACACCGCGTGGAAACAGATACTTCAGTGTATCTCATCCATGCTCGCCATATAACCAAAATTAAACAAGTCCCGTTCCCCAGCATTTGGCCTCAATCCCTCTAAACCCATCCTATCCAGAAACTCATTCGATTACCATTGCAATTTTCTTAAGTGCAATAGCCTACTCCACTCCCTCTGGTAGCTCATTTCATACACGCACAACCTTGTGTGTGGGAAATGTGCCTCAGGTCCTTTGTCAATTTCAGATCACTCACCGTAAACCTATGCTCTCGAGTTTTCAACTCACCCCAGCTTGGGTAAAACACGAAAATACTCAGTTTACAACCCTTCCATAAAATCATGTCGCAGCCGTTACGCTGTCGGGAAAGATGTCCAGCCTGTTCCACCTCACCCTATAGACCAAACATTGACGACATCCTTGGCTCAATTTTGTCACCAATTTCAACTGTTATTTGTTTTAACTTTTTCAAGATGTCAATTACCCTGGACAACAATGAGCTGTTGGAAACAGAAAGGTGAAAGATAAGTGAGTGACTTTCCATCTGTTGTCATGCAGGAGCTCAATTGGAAATGCAAGAAAATGTGGCGGCAGCGCAGCTGGTAGTGTGGCCGAGCGGTCTAAGGCGCTGGATTAAGGCTCCAGTCTCGACAGGGGCGTGGGTTCGAACCCACCACTGCCATTTCTACTGATCAGTTGCAACGACACAGCATTGTTAAAATGCTGTTTCCATTCCCGCTGTACTTCTGTTCACAAAACAATTTGATTTGCTTCCCGGGGAATAAATGTGTAGTGGGAAAGTGCCAAATTGTCTATGCTGTCTTGATCGTGTTCGCCTCCCGCGTGGAAAATTGCAAACAGCTCTACTGTTGCTTTATGTTCCAAGCATGTTGAGATTTTACTGGAACCGAATGGAGACTGCTATTTCATCGCTGTTGTGAAACAAAGTCCTGCGGTGAGTCGATTAATCGTTACTTGGCTTTCTGACGAATGGGAAAATCGTTCCGATGAATTTTGATGTCATATGTTATTGAATTTCTCCAATTTCCTTCGTTTCCGTCCCGGAGACACCGGAAGGGAAAGGTGATCTAATCGAGACTGTGATTGGTGAAATTCACTTTTTGTGGCCTATTCTTATTATGTTCTTTCTTTCTCTCTTTTCAGCATTGTCTGGGATATGGTGGTGCACTGAGGCTCAAGTATCATTGAAAGAGTAGTTTGGAATTGCCCTGATGTTAGTTGTGAGATTACTTTATGGCTCATGCGCTCGGAGTGTCTCACGTTTAGCATTCATGCTCACTGTATCTGAAAATGCATTTGGTTTGCCAGTTTTGTTTCTGTTGCGTGTCAAATGTTTTCTGTTTTGCGATTCGTTCAATACATTACGAATTAACAGGCTTTCTGAGATAATTTCCAGCTGCAAAAACTCCTCAACTGAGAATCTGGGAAAATTTCACAGAGTATGGTCAGTCGGAGCAAAAGTAAGGAAGTCCTTCGTTTCTGCAGTGTTTCACAATACTACCTTTCCAGTGAGCAGTCGAACAGACTAAAGATTGTGCCACAGACTGCGACGGCCAGCTCGGCTAAAAAGTTATCCTTTTAAAGCCGGTGTAAGCAACACAACGTTATTGGGCTACACCGGGTGAAAACAGATACTTCGGTGTATCTCGTCCATGCATACCACACAGCCAAAATTAAACAACTCCCATGAAACAACGAGCATTTGGAAACAGAAAGGTGAAAGGTAGAATGTCTTCAACTTTCAGTGTCGGATACCACTGAGCTGCAGCAGGGGCGGCTGTGGGCTTGTTTCTGTAGCATAGTGATCAGCACGTTCACCTTCCGCAAGATAGGTTCCCGCGGTCGAAACTGTTTTGTTCTTCATCTGCAGCCTTTTACATGGACAAGAACGGAGCTTTCCTGCTTGCTTTCCCATCTGCAAACCTGCCTTCGAATTTGCTTGAACAAATCTGCTCTCGTAGTGAAATGCAATGCATTTCCATTTGATTACTGTGCAGAGCATTGTAAAGATATTCTACAAACTGCTTCTGATCATGTGCCATTCAGTTGGAGAGTGTAGTTACCGATCCTTCCACGAAGAGCAATACTGCATTTGCATTCCTTGCTGAGGCGGCCCGGTTCAAAGACAGGGAAGAAGGTGATGCGCTGGTGTCACAGTGCACCACGGATTCCTGAACTATTCTGTCTGCCAAATGTACCCCAAAGTCGTATCTGAAAGGCCTCATTTGGAAGCTGTCTGTCGTTATTCAAAGTGCGAGAATTGGCACCAGAGGTCCTGAATCATGTTTTGGAGCAGTTCGCACGTTAGTGGCTCATTCAATCAGCAACAGCAATGAAAGAAATTGCACTCTCAGAGGAAGCTCTGGACCTGTGCTTTCAAAGCTAGTATTAAGGTGCGCCCCGAGATCTAAGCCATGTTGGAATTTAAACGGAGGAATCGACAAAGAGGCTGCAGAATAACATCGCATCCTTTTGGTTTTCTTTAAATCACTGATGAGCAGGAAAATGTCAACGGGGAGAGCGACTGGGAAAGTGAGGCAGTTGCAGCTCTGGTGAAACTCCTTCTTTTTGAGTCACTCAGCAACAAGAGGCGTGAAGGTGACTCAGGCGTGAGAGCTCTTCACATCGAGAACAAAAAGCAATCAAGTGCAGTTAGCACCTCTCCCGGAGTGGAGGTGGGGTGAGATAATTAGCTTTTGATTTCAGTTACTATGTTCAAAAACTGCCTTTTAAATTGAGGTGAACAGAAACTGCATTTCTAATAAGCACCATGGAATTTAGCAAGATTTATTGAGTCGCTTCTCGTTGATTCCCACGCAGGTTTCCAACTCAGTTGTATCGATGTGGCTCATGTCCAGGTGTGAACATCCCTGCAGCCAATTGCACGGTTTATGTAAAAGGCAAGGAAAGTGGCATCTCGAACTGGCCCCGAGGTCAGAGCATCCTCACACTGTGATCGGTCGTTCTCGGATTGTAATGCTACCTCCGCTTTTAGGCTGGAGAACATTCTTTGGGACTCTTATTCTGCAAAACAGACACAGTGACTGAAACTATGCTGCACGGTATGATGTGGAACACGGCCTGCTCAGCTTTGTGCATTTTCCCTGTAGTCCGGTGTGTTTCATGTTCCGTGTAAACGTGAAAGTTGTCCTGTTTCGAGCAATGGGTGAAATCATTTAGCAAAGCAAGAATCGAAATTGCAGTAATGTCAAGCAGTTCATGGTTATTTGACCAAATCATAAGCGAACATGTTTGCTCACGCACTCACAGATACATTTGTAGCTGAAAAGAGTCTGAGAAGATAGCCTCAGCTTACCATTGATTTTTATCCGGATTGATGAGCTATCATTATTTGTTGCGAAATTGATATTGTAGCCGGCACATCCAAGCAGCCGTGCGAGTCGGAGAGGAATCATGGAACCCATTTCACGTGACTTTCCATCTGTTGTCATGCAGGAGCTCAATTGGAAATGCAAGAAAATGGTGCACCTGCGCCGTGGGTTGTGTGGCCGTGCGGTCTAAGGCGCTGGATTAAGGCTCCAGTCTCGACAGGGGCGTGGGTTCGAATCCCACCACTGCCATTTCTGCAAGCTGCAACGTCACAGCTTGTTAAAATGCTGTTTCCACTCCCGCTGTACTTCTGTTCACAAAACAATTTGATTTGCTTCCCGGGGAATTAAATGTGTAGTGGGAAAGTGCCAAATTGTCTATGCTGTCTTGATCGTGTTCGCCTCCCGCGTGGAAAATTGCAAACAGCTCTACTGTTGCTTTATGTTCCAAGCATGTTGAGATTTTACTGGAACCGAATGGAGACTGCTATTTCATCGCTGTTGTGAAACAAAGTCCTGCGGTGAGTCGATTCATCGTTACTTGGCTTTCTGACGAATGGGAAAATCGTTCCGATGAATTTTGATGTCATATGTTATTGAATTTCTCCAATTTCCTTCGTTTCCGTCCCGGAGACACCGGAAGGGAAAGGTGATCTAATCGAGACTGTGATTGGTGAAATTCACTTTTTGTGGCCTATTCTTATTATGTTCTTTCTTTCTCTCTTTTCAGCATTGTCTGGGATATGGTGGTGCACTGAGGCTCAAGTATCATTGAAAGAGTAGTTTGGAATTGCCCTGATGTTAGTTGTGAGATTACTTTATGGCTCATGCGCTCGGAGTGTCTCACGTTTAGCATTCATGCTCACTGTATCTGAAAATGCATTTGGTTTGCCAGTTTTGTTTCTGTTGCGTGTCAAATGTTTTCTGTTTTGCGATTCGTTCAATACATTACGAATTAACAGGCTTTCTGAGATAATTTCCAGCTGCAAAAACTCCTCAACTGAGAATCTGGGAAAATTTCACAGAGTATGGTCAGTCGGAGCAAAAGTAAGGAAGTCCTTCGTTTCTGCAGTGTTTCACAATACTACCTTTCCAGTGAGCAGTCGAACAGACTAAAGATTGTGCCACAGACTGCGACGGCCAGCTCGGCTAAAAAGTTATCCTTTTAAAGCCGGTGTAAGCAACACAACGTTATTGGGCTACACCGGGTGAAAACAGATACTTCGGTGTATCTCGTCCATGCATACCACACAGCCAAAATTAAACAACTCCCATGAAACAACGAGCATTTGGAAACAGAAAGGTGAAAGGTAGAATGTCTTCAACTTTCAGTGTCGGATACCACTGAGCTGCAGCGGGGCGGCTGTGGGCTTGTTTCTGTAGCATAGTGATCAGCACGTTCACCTTCCGCAAGATAGGTTCCCGCGGTCGAAACTGTTTTGTTCTTCATCTGCAGCCTTTTACATGGACAAGAACGGAGCTTTCCTGCTTGCTTTCCCATCTGCAAACCTGCCTTCGAATTTGCTTGAACAAATCTGCTCTCGTAGTGAAATGCAATGCATTTCCATTTGATTACTGTGCAGAGCATTGTAAAGATATTCTACAAACTGCTTCTGATCATGTGCCATTCAGTTGAGAGTGTAGTTACCGATCCTTCCACGAAGAGCAATACTGCATTTGCATTCCTTGCTGAGGCGGCCCGGTTCAAAGACAGGGAAGAAGGTGATGCGCTGGTGTCACAGTGCACCACGGATTCCTGAACTATTCTGTCTGCCAAATGTACCCCAAAGTCGTATCTGAAAGGCCTCATTTGGAAGCTGTCTGTCGTTATTCAAAGTGCGAGAATTGGCACCAGAGGTCCTGAATCATGTTTTGGAGCAGTTCGCACGTTAGTGGCTCATTCAATCAGCAACAGCAATGAAAGAAATTGCACTCTCAGAGGAAGCTCTGGACCTGTGCTTTCAAAGCTAGTATTAAGGTGCGCCCCGAGATCTAAGCCATGTTGGAATTTAAACGGAGGAATCGACAAAGAGGCTGCAGAATAACATCGCATCCTTTTGGTTTTCTTTAAATCACTGATGAGCAGGAAAATGTCAACGGGGAGAGCGACTGGGAAAGTGAGGCAGTTGCAGCTCTGGTGAAACTCCTTCTTTTTGAGTCACTCAGCAACAAGAGGCGTGAAGGTGACTCAGGCGTGAGAGCTCTTCACATCGAGAACAAAAAGCAATCAAGTGCAGTTAGCACCTCTCCCGGAGTGGAGGTGGGGTGAGATAATTAGCTTTTGATTTCAGTTACTATGTTCAAAAACTGCCTTTTAAATTGAGGTGAACAGAAACTGCATTTCTAATAAGCACCATGGAATTTAGCAAGATTTATTGAGTCGCTTCTCGTTGATTCCCACGCAGGTTTCCAACTCAGTTGTATCGATGTGGCTCATGTCCAGGTGTGAACATCCCTGCAGCCAATTGCACGGTTTATGTAAAAGGCAAGGAAAGTGGCATCTCGAACTGGCCCCGAGGTCAGAGCATCCTCACACTGTGATCGGTCGTTCTCGGATTGTAATGCTACCTCCGCTTTTAGGCTGGAGAACATTCTTTGGGACTCTTATTCTGCAAAACAGACACAGTGACTGAAACTATGCTGCACGGTATGATGTGGAACACGGCCTGCTCAGCTTTGTGCATTTTCCCTGTAGTCCGGTGTGTTTCATGTTCCGTGTAAACGTGAAAGTTGTCCTGTTTCGAGCAATGGGTGAAATCATTTAGCAAAGCAAGAATCGAAATTGCAGTAATGTCAAGCAGTTCATGGTTATTTGACCAAATCATAAGCGAACATGTTTGCTCACGCACTCACAGATACATTTGTAGCTGAAAAGAGTCTGAGAAGATAGCCTCAGCTTACCATTGATTTTTATCCGGATTGATGAGCTATCATTATTTGTTGCGAAATTGATATTGTAGCCGGCACATCCAAGCAGCCGTGCGAGTCGGAGAGGAATCATGGAACCCATTTCACGTGACTTTCCATCTGTTGTCATGCAGGAGCTCAATTGGAAATGCAAGAAAATTGGGTGGCAGCGCAGCTGGTAGTGTGGCCGAGCGGTCTAAGGCGCTGGATTAAGGCTCCAGTCTCGATAGGGGCGTGGGTTCGAATCCCACCACTGCCATTTCCACTGTTCAGTTGCAACGACACAGCTTGTTAAAATGCTGTTTCCATTCCCGCTGTACTTCTGTTCACAAAACAATTTGATTTGCTTCCCGGGGAATTAAATGTGTAGTGGGAAAGTGCCAAATTGTCTATGCTGTCTTGATCGTGTTCGCCTCCCGCGTGGAAAATTGCAAACAGCTCTACTGTTGCTTTATGTTCCAAGCATGTTGAGATTTTACTGGAACCGAATGGAGACTGCTATTTCATCGCTGTTGTGAAACAAAGTCCTGCGGTGAGTCGATTCATCGTTACTTGGTTTTCTGACGAATGGGAAAATCGTTCCGATGAATTTTGATGTCATATGTTATTGAATTTCTCCAATTTCCTTCGTTTCCGTCCCGGAGACACCGGAAGGGAAAGGTGATCTAATCGAGACTGTGATTGGTGAAATTCACTTTTTGTGGCCTATTCTTATTATGTTCTTTCTTTCTCTCTTTTCAGCATTGTCTGGGATATGGTGGTGCACTGAGGCTCAAGTATCATTGAAAGAGTAGTTTGGAATTGCCCTGATGTTAGTTGTGAGATTACTTTATGGCTCATGCGCTCGGAGTGTCTCACATTTAGCATTCATGCTCACTGTATCTGAAAATGCATTTGGTTTGCCAGTTTTGTTTCTGTTGCGTGTCAAATGTTTTCTGTTTTGCGATTCGTTCAATACATTACGAATTAACAGGCTTTCTGAGATAATTTCCAGCTGCAAAAACTCCTCAACTGAGAATCTGGGAAAATTTCACAGAGTATGGTCAGTCGGAGCAAAAGTAAGGAAGTCCTTCGTTTCTGCAGTGTTTCACAATACTACCTTTCCAGTGAGCAGTCGAACAGACTAAAGATTGTGCCACAGACTGCGACGGCCAGCTCGGCTAAAAAGTTATCCTTTTAAAGCCGGTGTAAGCAACACAACGTTATTGGGCTACACCGGGTGAAAACAGATACTTCGGTGTATCTCGTCCATGCATACCACACAGCCAAAATTAAACAACTCCCATGAAACAACGAGCATTTGGAAACAGAAAGGTGAAAGGTAGAATGTCTTCAACTTTCAGTGTCGGATACCACTGAGCTGCAGCAGGGGCGGCTGTGGGCTTGTTTCTGTAGCATAGTGATCAGCACGTTCACCTTCCGCAAGATAGGTTCCCGCGGTCGAAACTGTTTTGTTCTTCATCTGCAGCCTTTTACATGGACAAGAACGGAGCTTTCCTGCTTGCTTTCCCATCTGCAAACCTGCCTTCGAATTTGCTTGAACAAATCTGCTCTCGTAGTGAAATGCAATGCATTTCCATTTGATTACTGTGCAGAGCATTGTAAAGATATTCTACAAACTGCTTCTGATCATGTGCCATTCAGGTTGAGAGTGTAGTTACCGATCCTTCCACGAAGAGCAATACTGCATTTGCATTCCTTGCTGAGGCGGCCCGGTTCAAAGACAGGGAAGAAGGTGATGCGCTGGTGTCACAGTGCACCACGGATTCCTGAACTATTCTGTCTGCCAAATGTACCCCAAAGTCGTATCTGAAAGGCCTCATTTGGAAGCTGTCTGTCGTTATTCAAAATGCGAGAATTGGCACCAGAGGTCCTGAATCATGTTTTGGAGCAGTTCGCACGTTAGCGGCTCATTCAATCAGCAACAGCAATGAAAGAAATTGCACTCTCAGAGGAAGCTCTGGACCTGTGCTTTCAAAGCTAGTATTAAGGTGCGCCCCGAGATCTAAGCCATGTTGGAACTTAAACGGAGGAATCGACAAAGAGGCTGCAGAATAACATCGCATCCTTTTGCTTTTCTTTAAATCACTGATGAGCAGGAAAATGTCAACGGGGAGAGCGACTGGGAAAGTGAGGCAGTTGCAGCTCTGGTGAAACTCCTTCTTTTTGAGTCACTCAGCAACAAGAGGCGTGAAGGTGACTCAGGCGTGAGAGCTCTTCACATCGAGAACAAAAAGCAATCAAGTGCAGTTAGCACCTCTCCCGGAGTGGAGGTGGGGTGAGATAATTAGCTTTTGATTTCAGTTACTATGTTCAAAAACTGCCTTTTAAATTGAGGTGAACAGAAACTGCATTTCTAATAAGCACCATGGAATTTAGCAAGATTTATTGAGTCGCTTCTCGTTGATTCCCACGTAGGTTTCCAACTCAGTTGTATCGATGTGGCTCATGTCCAGGTGTGAACATCCCTGCAGCCAATTGCACGGTTTATGTAAAAGGCAAGGAAAGTGGCATCTCGAACTGGCCCCGAGGTCAGAGCATCCTCACACTGTGATCGGTCGTTCTCGGATTGTAATGCTACCTCCGCTTTTAGGCTGGAGAACATTCTTTGGGACTCTTATTCTGCAAAACAGACACAGTGACTGAAACTATGCTGCACGGTATGATGTGGAACACGGCCTGCTCAGCTTTGTGCATTTTCCCTGTAGTCCGGTGTGTTTCATGTTCCGTGTAAACGTGAAAGTTGTCCTGTTTCGAGCAATGGGTGAAATCATTTAGCAAAGCAAGAATCGAAATTGCAGTAATGTCAAGCAGTTCATGGTTATTTGACCAAATCATAAGCGAACATGTTTGCTCACGCACTCACAGATACATTTGTAGCTGAAAAGAGTCTGAGAAGATAGCCTCAGCTTACCATTGATTTTTATCCGGATTGATGAGCTATCATTATTTGTTGCGAAATTGATATTGTAGCCGGCACATCCAAGCAGCCGTGCGAGTCGGAGAGGAATCATGGAACCCATTTCACGTGACTTTCCATCTGTTGTCATGCAGGAGCTCAATTGGAAATGGAAGAAAATTGGGTGGCAGCGCAGCTGGTAGTGTGGCCGAGCGGTCTAAGGCGCTGGATTAAGGCTCCAGTCTCGATAGGGGCGTGGGTTCGAATCCCACCACTGCCATTTCCACTGTTCAGTTGCAACGACACAGCTTGTTAAAATGCTGTTTCCATTCCCGCTGTACTTCTGTTCACAAAACAATTTGGTTTGCTTCCTGGGGAATTAAATGTGTAGTGGGAAAGTGCCAAATTGTCTATGCTGTCTTGATCGTGTTCGCCTCCCGCGTGGAAAATTGCAATCAGCTCTACTGTTGCTTTATGTTCCAAGCATGTTGAGATTTTACTGGAACCGAATGGAGACTGCTATTTCATCGCTGTTGTGAAACAAAGTCCTGCGGTGAGTCGATTCATCGTTACTTGGTTTTCTGACGAATGGGAAAATCGTTCCGATGAATTTTGATGTCATATGTTATTGAACTTCTCCAATTTCCTTCGTTTCCGTCCCGGAGACACCGGAAGGGAAAGGTGATCTAATCGAGACTGTGATTGGTGAAATTCACTTTTTGTGGCCTATTCTTATTATGTTCTTTCTTTCTCTCTTTTCAGCATTGTCTGGGATATGGTGGTGCACTGAGGCTCAAGTATCATTGAAAGAGTAGTTTGGAATTGCCCTGATGTTAGTTGTGAGATTACTTTATGGCTCATGCGCTCGGAGTGTCTCACATTTAGCATTCATGCTCACTGTATCTGAAAATGCATTTGGTTTGCCAGTTTTGTTTCTATTGCGTGTCAAATGTTTTCTGTTTTGCGATTCGTTCAATACATTACGAATTAACAGGCTTTCTGAGATAATTTCCAGCTGCAAAAACTCCTCAACTGAGAATCTGGGAAAATTTCACAGAGTATGGTCAGTCGGAGCAAAAGTAAGGAAGTCCTTCGTTTCTGCAGTGTTTCACAATACTACCTTTCCAGTGAGCAGTCGAACAGACTAAAGATTGTGCCACAGACTGCGACGGCCAGCTCGGCTAAAAAGTTATCCTTTTAAAGCCGGTGTAAGCAACACAACGTTATTGGGCTACACCGGGTGAAAACAGATACTTCGGTGTATCTCGTCCATGCATACCACACAGCCAAAATTAAACAACTCCCATGAAACAACGAGCATTTGGAAACAGAAAGGTGAAAGGTAGAATGTCTTCAACTTTCAGTGTCGGATACCACTGAGCTGCAGCAGGGGCGGCTGTGGGCTTGTTTCTGTAGCATAGTGATCAGCACGTTCACCTTCCGCAAGATAGGTTCCCGCGGTCGAAACTGTTTTGTTCTTCATCTGCAGCCTTTTACATGGACAAGAACGGAGCTTTCCTGCTTGCTTTCCCATCTGCAAACCTGCCTTCGAATTTGCTTGAACAAATCTGCTCTCGTAGTGAAATGCAATGCATTTCCATTTGATTACTGTGCAGAGCATTGTAAAGATATTCTACAAACTGCTTCTGATCATGTGCCATTCAGTTGGAGAGTGTAGTTACCGATCCTTCCACGAAGAGCAATACTGCATTTGCATTCCTTGCTGAGGCGGCCCGGTTCAAAGACAGGGAAGAAGGTGATGCGCTGGTGTCACAGTGCACCACGGATTCCTGAACTATTCTGTCTGCCAAATGTACCCCAAAGTCGTATCTGAAAGGCCTCATTTGGAAGCTGTCTGTCGTTATTCAAAGTGCGAGAATTGGCACCAGAGGTCCTGAATCATGTTTTGGAGCAGTTCGCACGTTAGTGGCTCATTCAATCAGCAACAGCAATGAAAGAAATTGCACTCTCAGAGGAAGCTCTGGACCTGTGCTTTCAAAGCTAGTATTAAGGTGCGCCCCGAGATCTAAGCCATGTTGGAATTTAAACGGAGGAATCGACAAAGAGGCTGCAGAATAACATCGCATCCTTTTGGTTTTCTTTAAATCACTGATGAGCAGGAAAATGTCAACGGGGAGAGCGACTGGGAAAGTGAGGCAGTTGCAGCTCTGGTGAAACTCCTTCTTTTTGAGTCACTCAGCAACAAGAGGCGTGAAGGTGACTCAGGCGTGAGAGCTCTTCACATCGAGAACAAAAAGCAATCAAGTGCAGTTAGCACCTCTCCCGGAGTGGAGGTGGGGTGAGATAATTAGCTTTTGATTTCAGTTACTATGTTCAAAAACTGCCTTTTAAATTGAGGTGAACAGAAACTGCATTTCTAATAAGCACCATGGAATTTAGCAAGATTTATTGAGTCGCTTCTCGTTGATTCCCACGCAGGTTTCCAACTTAGTTGTATCGATGTGGCTCATGTCCAGGCGTGAACATCCCTGCAGCCAATTGCACAGTTTATGTAAAAGGCAAGGAAAGTGGCATCTCGAACTGGCCCCGAGGTCAGAGCATCCTCACACTTTGATCGGTCGTTCTCGGATTGTAATGCTACCTCCGCTTTTAGGCTGGAGAACATTCTTTGGGACTCTTATTCTGCAAAACAGACACAGTGACTGAAACTATGCTGCACGGTATGATGTGGAACACGGCCTGCTCAGCTTTGTGCATTTTCCCTGTAGTCCGGTGTGTTTCATGTTCCGTGTAAACGTGAAAGTTGTCCTGTTTCGAGCAATGGGTGAAATCATTTAGCAAAGCAAGAATCGAAATTGCAGTCATGTCAAGCAGTACATGGTTATTTGAACAAATCATAAGCGAACATGTATGCTCACGCACTCACAGATACATTTGTAGCTGAAAAGAGTCTGAGAAGATAGCCTCAGCTTACCATTGATTTTTATCCGGATTGATGAGCTATCACTATTTGTTGCGAAATTGATATTGTAGCCGGCACATGCAAGCAGCCGTGCGAGTCGGAGAGGGATCATGGAACCCATTTCACGTGACTTTCCATCTGTTGTCATGCAGGAGCTCAATTGGAAATGCAAGAAAATGGTGCACCTGCGCCGTGGGTTGTGTGGCCGTGCGGTCTAAGACGCTGGATTAAGGCTCCATTCTCGATTGGGGCGTGGGTTCGTGTCCCACCACTGCCATTTCTGCAAGCTGCCACGTCACAGCTTGTTAAAATGCTGTTTCCACTCCCGCTGTATTTCTGTTCACAATAAAATATGGTTTACTTCCCGGGGAATTAACTGTGGAGTGGGAAAGTGCCAAATTGTCTATGCTGTCTTGATCGTGTTCGCCTCCCGCGTGGAAAATTGCAGACATCTCTACTGCTGCTTCATGTTCCAAGCATGTTGAGATTTTACTGGAACCGAATGGAGTCTGCTATTTCATCGCTGTTGTGAAACAAAGTCCTGCGGTGAGTCGATTCATCGTTATTTGGCTTTCTGGCGAATGGGAAAATCGTTCCGATGAATTTTGATGTCATATGTTATTGAATTTCTCCAATTTCCTTCGTTTCCGTCCCGTCGTTTCGTGGCTAATTGGTGTTCATGGATGCGGATCGTTATTTGTCTTCCTGTTTGTCCTATGTAGTGTTTTGTGCAGTCCTTGCATGGAAGTTTGTACACTGTGTTGGTTTTGCTCATGCTGGGTATCGGGTTCTTCGTTCTGGTGAGTCGTTGTCTGAGAGTGGCTGTGGGTTTGTGTGCTGCTATGAGTCCTCGTGGTCGCAGTAATCTGGTTGTCAGTTTTGAAACACTCTTGATGTATGGTAGTGTGGCTAGTCATTTGCGTTGTGGCATGTCCTCGTTCCGTTGCCTTTCCCTTCGGCATCTGTTGATGAAATTGCGGGGTTATCCGTTTTTGGTGAAAAAATTGTATCAGTGTTATTCTTCCTGTTTTTGCAGTCCTGGTGTACTGAAGTGTGTTGTTGCCCTTTTGAAGTGTGTTTTGATGCAACTTATTTCATGTGTGATGGGGTGGTTGCTTTCATAGTTCAGGACTTGGTCTGTGTGAGTGACTTTCCTGTATACCTTTGTGGTGAATTCTCTGTTCGGTGTTCTCTGTACCATCACGTCTAGGAATGGGAGTTGATTGTCCTTTTCTTCTTCTCTAGTGAATCGGATTCCTGTGAGGATGGAGTTGATGATCGGGTGTGTGTTCTCTATTTCTGTGTTTTTAATGATTACAAAGGTGCAATCCACATATCTGACCCAGAGTTGAATTTGCGGTTAGACAGTTTGTTCTAACCTTTGCATTGCGTCCAGAGATGGGTGAGCCCATTGGTGTACCGTTCATACATTTGGTTGTTGAATATGAAGCGTGTTGTGAGGCACTGGCCTAGTAGTTTAACTATGCCATCCGTGTGAAAGATTCAACGCCCTGTTGTCTGTTCTGTATGTCCAGCAGGTTGGCTATTGTTTCTCTGGCTAGGGTTTTGTCGATAGAAGTGAACAATGCCGTTACATCGAATGAGACCATAGTTTCTTCCTTGTCTATATAGATATTACTGATGATGTCCAAGAATTCCAGCGTTGACTGTATCGAGTGTCTGGATCCGCTGATCAGGTGTTTTTATTTCTGTTGCAGTTCTTTAGCCAGTTTGTGTGATGGTGTCCCTGGTAGTGATACTTTGGGTCTGAGTGGGATGTCTGGTTTGTGCACTTTATGTAGTCCATAAAATCTGGGGGTGTTGTTGCTTTCAGGTTTCATTCTTTGTAGGTCAAATCTGGTTATCCCTTGACAGTTTTTCCTTTGACAGTTGAAAGTTGGTTATTTTCAGGCCCTGCAGAAGGGTCACTCTTTCAAATTTTGATGTGCTGTTTCGTTGAGGTCTCTATCCAATCCCCTGCGAAAGAAGATATAAGTGACATTGTCAGCTCAGGAAAGAAATTCACGAAAGAAAGTCTGAGAACCTTAGAGGAGAACAGATTAATTGAGCACAAGCCAAACTCAGGGAAAAAAGTTTCCCCAGAACGTTCTGTCTCAAAGGTTTCCAGTGTTCAGGCACAACCGGAGAAGAGAGACTGACAGCCAGTGAGCACCTCGACCTTTGGGCCACGTGGTCTAATTTATAATGTGTTGCTTGAAACAGGATAGAGAGTGGGTCCAGGTGACAAACTAATGAGTTCTCTAGCTTCCTTCCTCCACACTTCCTCGCTTCCTGGATTCAAAACCATATGCAACAAATTCAGAATTTACATATTTTCCACTGTTTTGTTTCCAATTGTTTATGTCCTTTATTTTCTTTCAGTTGGAAGCTGGCCCCGGCACACACTTTATTTCTCTTCTCCGGACTTAACGGCTCTGATATTCCATTGTTCCTGTGTTCCACCCTAACTTAGAACTTTCTTTTTTTCTTGATACAAACCACTTATTGTTAAAGCCTGTTCAATGTCTAGCATTCTCAGATCTATTGAAACCATCTTGACGTCTCTCTCTCTCTCTCACTCACTCTGCACCCCCTCTCCCTCCAACTACCCGCCTCGGCTTCTGAGTTTCTGATTATTTTCCAGCGTTTTCAGGTAATCAAGGTGTGGATTTAAGATCAAGTAACTCGAAATGAAATCTGCAGGTGATAACAAGCTGTGTATCTAAACTGAGGCAAAATGCAACTTGACACAACAAACATTGCAGAACACACAGTTTGGGCACTTAGTTAGCATATTAGACCATAACATATAGGAGCAGATATTAGTCCATTCAGACCATCAAGTCGTCTATACATTTCAATCTTGCATGATACGTTTCCTCACCTCATTCTCCCGCTTCTCCTCGTATCCCTTGATTCTCAAGAATCTATCTATCTATCTCAGTCTTCTACATACTCATCGGCCTGGCCTCCACAGCCTTCTGTGGCAATGAATTCCATAATCTCACCACTCATTTGATGAAGACTTTTATCCTTATCTCTGTTCTATTTGGTCTTCGCTTAACTCTAAGTCTATGCCCTCAGGTCCTAGTATCTCCAACTAATGGAAACATTTTCCCAACATCCACTCTGCCCAGGACATTCAGTATTCTGCACTTCTCAGTTAGATGCCTGTTCATCTCTCCAAACTCCACCAAGAATAGAATCACATTAAACAAACAGTAAAACAGCAACTCATGAAGTTAGAAGACCCCATCCAGACCACAAGCAAAACTAATACAATTTACGAAATAACGTGCAAGAACTGTAACAAACAATATATTGGACAACAGGCACAAAACTAGCCCGACGATACATGAACACCAACTATCCACAAAACGATATGACCTTCTCACTAGTATCCTTACAGATGAGGAAGGATACCACATCGACTGGAACAACACATCCATCTTAGGACAAGACAAACAGACGCAATCGGGAATTCCAAGAAGCTTGGAATTGCAGCCAGAACACTATCAACAAACAAATCGCGTTATACCCCATCTACCACCCCCTGAGGAAAATAACAAGAAATGACATCACCACAGGAAATAACATCACCAACCCAAAGAAACCCAAACATATAAATAGAAAACAGGAATCATGTTCACTGATTCGCCTGAGGCCCACTGAAGATTTACCAACAGAGTGATGAAACTTCTGAAATGAACCTCCCAGCTCAAGCGTGCGAACCTAACTCCACATCCATGCCTCAGTCCTGAGAACATTCTCATGAACATCCTCTGAACACGATACATGTGCAGTGGATTCCTCCTGAGATATGGGACACAAGACTGTCGAAAATAGTCCAATTGTAAGAATGTAGAATCTGTTTGTTTAGATATGAGAAATTGTGAGGAAACAAGTCACGAGCGGGTGTAGTTTGCAAGCCCACTTTATGTCCCATCGAACAAAACGAAACTTATCATGGTCTTCGATTAATTTACAGATTCCTTAGTTCCAGTGATTTCCTGGAAAACCATCTCATTGCAAAAATTAGAGAAGGGTATGGATCTTTTTGCCAGAAAATAATAAATCAATCGCTCATCTTTGTTTCATGCGTTAGAACATCCACATTCTTCTGCATCACATTTTATTGCAGTTTCTCTCGATTTTAATAGTTTTCGGACTTTGACTCTTCCTTTCGAATTCATGGCCTCACATGAAAAAGACAGGAAACTGCATCTGTCTTTTTTTTTCCTTACCCAGACGACCTACATACAGTATATCGCATTGCAGATACCCCAACCTCATCAAAAGATGTCCTCCAATCTATTGTGCATCATCAGCAAAACTGGACAAATTTCACTCTGCCACTTCATCAGGTCGTTAATACAGAGAAACATCATTGAAGCCATATGCCTGACATTACTGCATTTCACGATTTACATTTTACAACTTTAAAAATTACACATGATTCGGTGGCTTGTGTTCAGTAAATAATGGACAGTCAAAGGTCATTTATTACACAACACCATGAACTCTTAACTTGTTCAACGACGTTTTATCATTTGGCCCCATATTGAGTCTCTGCTAGAAATAGAAATAGAGTTCATCTATCTGCTTCCATGATAAAATCTTCATGTCATGTCAGCAAAAAATCTCTGGCAAATTGTCGAAGTGTGATTTTCCTTTCAACGAAAGATGTTGACTGAGTTTACAATCATCTTTTCTAAACTATCTGCTTTACTTCCATTACAATGGTCGCCAGCATTTTCAAATTCACAGAAATGGCATTGGTGCAGTTGGCAGCCATTTGGGCCATCCCGACAGCGTCAACGTTCAATGAGATCCTGGCTGATTTGTTTAATCCTCAACTCTGAAAATGTGTTGCTGGTTAAAGCACAGCAGGTTAGGCAGCATCCAAGGAACAGGAAATTTGACGTTTCGGGCCAGAGCCCTTCATCAGGAATGAGGAGAGTGTGCCAGGCAGGCTAAGATAAAAGGTAGGGAGGAGGGACTTGGGGAAGGGGCGATGGAGATGTGATAGGTGGAAGGAGGTCAAGGTGAGTTTAATAGGCCGGAGTGGAGTGGGGGCGGAGAGGTCAGGAAGAAGATTGCAGGTTAGGAGGGCGGTGCTGAGTTGAGGGAACCGACTGAGACAAGGTGGGGGGAGGGGAAATGAGGAAACTGGAGAAATCTGAGTTCATTCCTTGTGGTTGGAGGGTTCCCAGGCGGAAGATGAGGCGCTCTTCCTCCAACAGTCGTGTTGTTATGTTCTGCCGATGGAGGAGTCCAAGGACCTGCACGTCATCGGTGGAGTGCGAGGGATAGTTAAAGTGTTGAGCCACGGGGTGGTTTGATAGGTTGGTCTGGGCGTCCCAGAGGTGTTCCCTGAAGCGTTCCGCAAGTAGGCGGCCCGTCTCCCCAGTATAGAGGAGGTCTCATCGGGTGCAACGGATGCAATAGGTGATGTGTGTGGAGGTGCAGGTGAACTTATGGCGGATATGGAAGGATCCCTTGGGGCCTTGGAGGGAAGTGAGGGAGGTGGTGTGGGCGCAAGTTTTACATTTCCTGCGGTTGCAGGGGAAGGTGCCAGGAGTGGAGTTTGGGTTGATGGGCATTTCCTCCAACACGTTATTCAACATGTTATGAGTCTTTCGAATTCTAAATACAACATCTTTTCCTCCGGAAATAAAAGCAGTTTCATTGGTGAAAGACTGTCGCTGACTGCAGAAAATGAAGATGATCAGCTCTTGGTGTCTGTGCTATGGCCACAACATTTCCCGTCAAATCTGCAGTGTCTGCTGCCTCAACTCGTCATTCCCACTAAAACTGGGAGTGAAAGAGCAAGCGCAACAGAAGAGAAGAAAAGAAGTTTTTGTGGGACAATGGAAAGAGGTTCCAGTTTGTATTAACAGTCAGCAAGAAACAACATTCATTGGTGGAGAAAAAAGGAGTGAATAACTCTAGGAGCATCAAATCACAAAAGGCTGAGCTCAAATCAGAAAGCAGCGGGGTCAGCAATATGACATTTGAAGAAGATGAAACAATGAGCCTTTGAAAGATTGGACATCCACAACTGGCATTTGAATCCCAAGTTCTCTTGTTTACTTGAGAAGCACTTTAACAAACCGAGTCACAGTGCCTCCACTAGAAGTGCGTTTACACATCCACACTTGTAGTTCTTTAACCACTTCATCACAAAAGTTTGGAAATGATTTTCTTTTTTGTTGAGAATTGCAATCAATGCCCGCTTTTGAACAGACATTTCACAGTTTAACATTCTGCATTGAAAATGTACAGGGAAAGTTAATGTGCACTTACATTGGTTTCAAACTGTACTGTTCACCTGTTTAAACTGATAGAATAAGGAGAATGTGTCCATCGTTTCTTGGCCCATTGACGACGTTCACACACCCAGGGGGATCCTCACGCCAAGAGGAGGAGGGTTATCGTGGTGAATTGACCTGGAGTGAGTGTGAGCCAGAATCAACATTAGGCAGTGTAGGCTGACCCATTGGCATCAACACTGAGCCTAACACCACCAGCTCCACGATAACTTCCTGCCTCATGCGTTCCAGTCATCATTGCCATGCACATTTATTTGACTTCCTCACTCCGCTTCTTTACTTGTTCACGACCGATTGCAGGTGTCTGCTTAGAACCTGACATTTTTAGAAATATGTCTCTATCAATGAGATATGATTCACTGATCATCCGAAGATACCCCGGAGAAGGAGGGAATGAGTTAGTTTCTCGAACCTTTCAACTCATGAGCATGACGAATCGTCATGCTGCTGTTAACGATGGATTGCTCGGATTTAGACCCGACAACACTGAAAAAACAGCAAGATGATTGGCGCGGGATTTGCCGTGGTAGTTTCTCCGTGTATCCTCTACCATACTCCTTCTAATGGGATGCAAACAATCCATACCTACTGTAGAAGTGAAATGGAAAGGATTTACAATTAATTACTGTCTGAAACTTTGTTAAGCTGCTCTCATACCTTGGCCTCAACGTGCGCCGGAGTGTACAGCAGCAATTATCATCCTGATAAGGAGAGCAGTTTCCGTGCCCTCGCCCTTTCTGTAACAATAGTACCGCGTTTGCTTTCAGTGCGAAGGCAACCCGGTTTGAAAACAAAGTAACATTTATTTGCTGGTGTCACAGTGCACCACGGATTGTTGATGTCGCCTCTCTGTCAAATGAATCCCAAGATAGTCTCTGAAAGGCCTCATTTTGATTTTGTCTGCTGTTTTTCAACGCGAATGAACCAACATCAGAAATCCTGAATCATGCTTTGGTGCAGTTCGCATGTTAGTGACTCAGTCATTTCGCAACAGGAATGAATGGATTTGTAGTCAAACCTTCACACGTGCTCTGAAATCGAAGCCATGTTGGAACTGGAACTGAGAAAGTGATAGACATGAAATGACGTTGTATCATTTACCTCATAGAAGAGCAGGAAAATGTAAACCTGTTCAGGGGAGGAGGTGGGGACAGCAAAGTGAGACAAGTGTAGGTCTCGTGAAACCTCTGCTTTCTGATTCAGTCAGCAACAAGAGACATGAAGGTGCCTCAGGCTGGATAGCTTTCCCATCTCGAACACCGAACAATCACGTCGAGTAAGGACCTCTTTGACACCTCATTGCTTTGTTCTGCTAATTCTATTTGGAGTTTCTTACCTCGGTTCTAGAAGTGCTTTTGTTTCACCTCCTCGTTTATTCTCAGTTTGTTGGGAAGAACGAGGTGAGGTAGGAATCAGTGCGGATATCACACGCTGATCATTATCTGCTGTAACTGTTCATTAATTTTACACCAAAAGCAAAATATTATGAATTGTATTTGGAACTTAAAAGGAAACATGTCGAAGGCCTCAGGCCTAAGTGACAGATATATTATCTAGAGAATGTGAGCCCAGTTCTCCACAGTACAGTCAGCGGGAGGAGAAATTGCCTCATCAGCTGCACTTTCACACTGTCTTCTGCAGTCAGAGTTTCCAAAGACCAGAAATGGGAAATGAGAGATTTGGACAGAGACTGTGAAAGAAGGTGACAATGAACAGACGTAGAAAGACAAATGGAAATTCACATTGTGGAAGACACTGAAAGGGTCAATTGTCCACTTGACATGGCTGCTAAGTGACAGAAAGGAAAAGAAAAAGGTAACCATTAAAGCACAGCTTGTCACCAGCTCATGGAAACGGAAGCAGCATTACCGCCAAATAAAACCTTTTAAATTTGTAAAAGTGACGGTTGCCAACTAATGAGAAGTTTTGATAAATATGATGAACCCACACATAATACTGAAAATTTGCCTGCATTACAATGTTGAAATACCGAACGAACCTGCTTCTGTCGATCTGAAACACTAGCTCTACTTTGCTCCATGGATCCTGCCAGGCGCTGAGTTTCTCCAGCATTCCATGTTTTTGTGTCACATTTCCAGCATCCGCAGCTCTTTGTCTTATGTTAACCTGAATCGTGTTTTTAACAAAACATGACCACTTCTCAGCCACATCCATCATTTCCTGCTTTAGGAATGCTGCCACTACGACAAACGAGCATAGGAAAACTGCCATTCCCTGACTGGAATCGAACTCGAGCCGGAGCGCTGGGAGCACTGAATCAGAAACAGTGGAGCACCACAGAAAACAACAGACCCTGCCATCCCTTTCATCAGTTACACTGCTGTTGTAAGGTTTGTAGCTCAGGTTGAGGTTTCGGGTGTAGGTTTGCTCGCTGAGCTGGAGGTTTGAGATCCAGACGTTTCATTACCTGGCAAGGTAACATCATCAGTGGGACCTCCAAGTGAAGCGAAACTGTTGTCTCCTTGCGTTCTATTTATACATTTGTCCTGGATGGGGTTCGTGAGGTTTGGGGTGATGTCATTTCCTGTTCGTTTTCTGAGAGGTTGATAGATGGTATCTAGATACATGTATTTGTTTATGGCGTTGTGGATGGAGTGCCAGGAGGAAGAAACCGACAGCAACCGACGTCACAGTCGAAAGAAAGGACAACGGAGAACTACAAACCTGCGTATACAGAAAACCGACAAACACTGACCAAATACTTAACTACACCAGCAATCATCCCAACACACACAAACGGAGGTTGTCAGAACACTATTCCAACGAGCCACCATACACTGCAGCACAGACGAACTTCGGAAAACAGAGGTGAACCACCTATACAACGTATTCAAGAAGAACGAACACTCAAAAAGTACAGTCTGCAGATTCCTCGAGAACAAACCACGACAAGCAGACCAAACACCGCCAGAAACACTAACCACCTTACCATACATCAAAGAAGTTTCAGAAATGACAGCCAGACTACTAAGACCCCTCGGAATCCTAGTAGCACACAAACCCACCAACACTCTCAAATGAAAACTAGCAAACTTAAAAGACCCAGTACAACTCATGGACAAAACCAACGTCATCTACGAAATTCCACGCAAGGACTGCCACAAAGACAACGTAGGACAAACAGGAAGAAGGTTAGCCACCAAGATACACGAACACCAGCTATCCACAAAAAGACACGACCCTCTCTCCATCGTAGCCCTACACACGGATGAAAAAAAACATTTCGACTGGGACAACACATCTATCCTGGGACAGGCTAAGCAAAGATATGCCAGAGAATTCCTAGAGGCTTGGTACTCCAAACACAACGCCATAAACAAACACGTAGATCTAGATACCATCTGTCAACCACTCGGAAAACGAACAGGAAATGACATCACTACAAACCCCAGGAACCCCATCCAGGACAAACATATAAATAGAAAGCAGGAGACAACAGCTTCGCTTCACTGCGAGGTCGCCACCGAATATGTTACCTAAATTAGTCTCGAGGAAAATGGAGTGAGAAGATAAACAAAGCGAGAGAGAGGAAAGCGAGAGGGGGAGACAAAGAAAGGGGGAGAAGAATGAGAAAACGTTAGAGAAGAGAAGGAGAGAGAGACAGTGAAACAGAGAGAATGGAGATAGAGAGGGAGGAAAAAGAGAGAGGAGTTTCTTATATGAGCAAAGGGAGATAAGAAAGGAACAGAGAAGAGTGAGAAGGAGAGAGAAAATTTGAACTTGAGAAGTTGCGACTTTGTCAGCAAAGTCAAGTTAGCAGGATGGAAATTAAAAGAGAAATTAATGATATATATAAATGTGTCACAACTCCGCAACATTTTGATGAGGATGATGTTGAAGCCTTCTTCATTTCAATCAAAAACATGGCTAGGCAGATGGAATGGTCCGACGATTGATGGGTAATGCGAGTTCAGACTAAACTCGAAGTCAGAGCGAGTAAGGGATTTGGTATGATATTACGTGAGGTGTCAAAAGATTATGAATGAATAAAATAAGCTACTTTCAGTGCTTCTGAACTGGTACCAGAAGTAAATCGAGAACGTTTCTGAAACACATGTCAGACTTGTGTTGAGTTAAAAAGAAATAAACACAATACTTTTGATGGATGGATTCTTATTTGGATAAAGAGAGGATATTTCAGGCTATTAGAAAGATAATTCTGCTGGAGGGGTTCAAAAACACACTTTCAGAGATTGCAAGAATTCACGTGGAGGAAAAAAGATTTCGGAAAGTCAGAAGGGGAGCAGAATTAATAGATGAGTACATGCTGGTGCACAAGACAAGCTTTTGAACAGATATTCGTCTTGTGAAGGATCGAAATTGGCCGAAGGGGAGATTCTGCATTACTAAACCAAGAAGCTTCCTGCACTTGGAAGATATTAGAGCAGGAAAAAAAGAACTCCAAGAGAGTCGAAAGGAGGTGAAAGACCTCAGCTGTTTCCATTCTGGCAAAGTTGAATACGGAAAGACACAGTACTTGTCGTTAATTAAAGACGTTGTGGAGAATAAAAGTGTTTAAAGAAGCTAAACTGGTGGCATTAATGAAGCTAATACAGGAGAGCACAAGAAGAGCTGAGGAGCTGCAGACGGATGTGCAGCCTAGGCAGGGGCTGGTTAGGCAGTTATTAACTGATTTCTACAAAGAATCTGCCGCTGTGGTACTGTTTACTCAGAAAGAAGGGGAAAGAAGACAAGAAGCTATAATTTTGAGAGTGACAGCATCTAACCAGTCGCTGGTAGTAAGAGATGGGCGAATATGTACCCTTTTGTATCTGTTTCCCATGAGTGTCGTAATTTGTGGGATGCATGAGCAGAAATTTAGCGTTCTCTTATGTAAGATCAGGTTGGAGCGCCAATTTAGGCCGGGGAAATTTACGCTGGGTGTGATAGACGGAGTGTCAGTTCCATGAATTCAGCTTGTGCTTGGAAATAATTTGGCAAGATCCAATTTGGAAGTGACTCCCCTTATTGTGCAGAAGCCCAAGGAAGACGAAGAAACTGAGGAGTTAAAATAGAAATGTCTTCCTATTTTCCCAGACTGTGTGTTAAGCAGATCCCACTCTCAATCGTCACAGCACCAAGTGACAAGTAAAAAGAAAGATGAAGGAGTTGAGTTTAGGTCAGCTGATACAATACTTGATGTGATTCGTGTAGTGGGCCAAAGTACACAAGACTGTGTTGCAGCTACCACATAGAGAGGAAGTGTTATGGGCAGCACATGAACTACCAAAAGGGGGTCATCGAGGTTTACGAAACACACAACCTAAATACTAAACATTTCTACTAGCCTGGAATGCACACGGGATGTGGTTGGCTTTTTCTGACAGTGTCATACATGTCAAATGGCAGGTAAGCCTCAGGCGGCAATAAAAACGCGCCTTTGTTGCCAATTACCACAGTTGGAGAATTTTTCAAGTGGATTATAGTTGATTGCGTGCATCCCCTCCCGAGAACTAAATGTCGGAACCAGTGCTTGTTGACTACAATGGATGTGCTATCCATATTTCCAACGGCAATTCCTTCCCGGAGTATCAAGGCCACAATTCTGGTAGAGGAGTTAGTAGCTTTCTTCACACGCTATGACCTAACTAGTCAGATTCAGTCGGACTAAGGGTCAAATTTTACTGCTCGACTGTTTAAGGAGGTTATTGATAGCTGAGATACAAAATTTTAAATCTAGTGCATATTTTCCTGAATCCTTGGGAGCTTTACAAAAATGGCTTAAGACCTTGAAGACCATGAAGAGAGCATACTGTCAAGATTACCCGAATGATTGGGAAAAAGATATCCCATTCGTATTG
Source organism: Hemiscyllium ocellatum (assembly GCF_020745735.1). NCBI lineage: Eukaryota > Metazoa > Chordata > Chondrichthyes > Orectolobiformes > Hemiscylliidae > Hemiscyllium > Hemiscyllium ocellatum. Next base: position 281,206 of record NW_026868298.1, read on the forward strand.
TTTGCCATTAAGAATGTTCCAAACGAATCCACTTAGTCAATTCCTTTTTAGGTCATATTCGCACATGAAGTGATTGCACTTTGGAATTAATTAAAGAAACAAATGACAGGGTCAAAGTCGAAGATCACACAATTAAATCATGCATCGGAAGTGAGGGAGAGACTAAATTTGGTCGGTGATTCAGCAAAACAGCACCCAAAGATGGCACAGCGTAGAATTACGCAGGTGGCAGATAAAAATCTGGGACTCAGAAGTTTTCCCACTGGGATAACTTGTCAGTACTGTTACCAATCATAGGTGATCCCTTTAAAGTTAGGTTTAGTGGTCCCTGTGAAAAAGTTGAGTCAGTTGAACTATTTAGCAAAGATGTCAGATAGAAAATAAAACTGTATTGGGTATGTCATGTGAACATGTTGAAACGTATTACACAACAAAGGAAGAACTGGAGGAAGAGTTGTTCGTTACTGCCCAGCAGAGTGAGGAATCGAATTCAGTTGCTTTGAATTTTAATGTACCTCAAAACAGATTCTAAAATGATGAAGTCCTTGAGGAGTGGGATGGATTAGAAAGCTGTCTGTCTCAGGAGCATAGAAAATTGTTGGAAGATTTTTTTGTTCCTACAGAGTCAGGGCAAATGCAAGAATCACATGGGGAGAACGAAAGCAATTGAACACCAAGTAAATGTAGGGAATTCTGCTGCGATAAAGCAGCTTCCCTCTCGACTTAATTATCTCAAAGGCTGACAGGACAAGATGCAGGTGAACACCGTGCTTGACGAGAACATCATTGAACCAAGCCAGAGCGCGTGGAGTTCGCTGATTGTCTTAGTTACCAAACCCGATGATTTGTGTTGAATTTCGTGCGGATTATGGAACGGTCAATGCCGTTACAAAATCGAACTCATATCCAATTTCTAGATTGGAGGACTGCATCCAGAAAGTCGGACAAGCCAGTTATATCACCAATTCGGGCATAATGCGTGGCTACTGGAAGGTACCATTGTCAAAGTTGGTGAACAAATCTCTGCGCTTGTAACTCCATATCAGCTATATCAGTTTAAAGTGATGCACTTTTGAATGAAGAACAAGCCCGCCACACCCAAAGACACTTGTACGATTGTGGCCGGGTTGACAAATTGTGTAATCTATTTGGACGATGTAGTGATCCTTAGCAATTCAAGGAATGATCACAAGGGACTGTTTGCAGAGCTCTTTGAACGACCACGAAAAGCAAACCTGATGACAAACATAAAGAAAAAATAATTCACGAAAGCAGAGGTGATGTTCTTGGGATGTAAGATCGGTCATGGCAGGTTTAGCACCCTCCGGAACGTGAGGACGAAGGCTTCTGCGGAATTGCCATGATCAACCTCGAAGAAAGAGTTTGTTTAATTCTTCAGACTCAGCGGACTCTATCAGAAGTCTTTCCAAACTGTACTAGTGTAGTGGCATCATTAACCGATTTGCTGAAGAAGAATACAGTGTTTCGGTGGACAGTAGCATGCCACGTGATAATTGACCATTTGAAGTCCATATTAACCAGCAAACCAGTATTACCTCCACCAAACGTCTAAAAACCTTTTAAAGTAGCCGTCGATGGTCGTGACGTTAGTGTTGGAGGTGTACTCCAACGGGAAAAATGAGGATGGGGAAGAACTGCCAGTTGATAACTTTTCATAGAAAATCAACATCTATCAGAAGAAATGCTCCATAATCGAAAAAAGTTTTGAGTTTGGTACTGGTGTTACAAATTTAATGTATGTGCCACGAACAATGGATCGGAGAGGTTATGTACACAGACCACAATCCGCTAAAACTTTGGATATATGTAGTAATATGAGACTATTTCTTTGGCTTCTTATGGAAGAGACAGTCATTTTAAAAATCGTACATGTTGTGGGTCAGTAGAATGAAATCACAGACACGTTATCGCAGGTTCAACTGATGGTGTTCAGATGAGATTGTCTTTTTACATGTTTTATATATATATATAGAAAAATCTAAGTCTAAATTGTATAAAATTTATCGATATGTTAGGGTAAAGTATTTAAAAATTAAAATGAAAACATATCTTCATTATGATGGTTCATTGTTTCCTGTAGAGGCGAGGTGTTTTAAACACATTAGTGCACGTTTAAGAGATTTAAAAGCAGCAGAACAACCAGACACAGAAACAAGTGTTCTCAATAAGACAACGACGTAATCCTGGGTCGAACAATTCAATTCGTTCCTTGCCTGGAGACATAAATAGTTCGAGTTTGGCCACTCAGTTTAAATTTTAATCAGGAAAATATATAAATGTCAATTCAAATTTTAATTGCGTCTCTTGAAAGTCTTTGAAAAAAAACAGGATAGCACAGTGGCACAGTGGTTAGCACTGCTGCCTCACAGCGCCAGAGATCCGGGTTTAATTCCCGCCTCAGGCGACTGACTCGCGGAGTTTGCACTTTCTCCCCGTGTCTGCGTGGGTTTCCTCCCACAGTCCAAAGATGTGCAGGTCAGGTGAATTGCCCGTAGTGTTAGCTAAGGGGTAAATGTAGGGGTATGGGTGGGTTGCACTTCAGTGGGTCGGTGTGGACTTGTTGGGCCTGTTTCCACTCTGTAAGTAATCTAATCTAATCAGATTTCTGTGATATGATATGGGCGACATTGCACAGTTAGGAGAAGGACTGCCAAGACCTCGCATGTAACAATCTTCTTGAAAAAATATATATGTGGAAAATAACTTTTCGCTCCATGATCTTTGAAACAGAATCTCCTAACAGGGACAAAGAAGAGACAGGAAGATCCGAAGACAAGAACCTATAGCTGCCTGGTTTTGATGAAGTGCTATTTTGTAAACCTTAACTGGGAGATTTATCTGAATAGCATTATCGAATGGAGCATCAAAATGTGTAATAGAAATACATTGTAAATCGTGGTTTCTTAATTAATCTCTTTTTTACTTTAGAAATGAAGTGATGAATTTTCACTTCGTGTAGTTCTTGGCCAATCGAATTGTTGCAGATTCCTGTACAGCACAAATCGTTTCTGTGTTACTGGTTTTATCGTAAGCTGGAGGGTTTACGCTGTGTCATAACGAGTCTAAACAAATTTGGCAATGCAAGTGTGCATCTGTGCAGTTCATTGAGTGAACTGGAGATTTGCACCATTCATGACCTTGAACAAGTGATTCTCCCCGCCGTGATCTGAATCTCCAAAACTGAACGGCGACCCAAACTCCCTGTAGTTGACAGGATTCGAGCCTGCATGGGAATACCCCAATAGATTTTTAATCCATCGCCTGAACCACTCGGCCACAACTACGAACGGGCGGGTAGCGTTTTCATTTCCAGATCTCTGTCCATGGGGAGCTTGGCAGAAGTGAATTATTGTTTGGTTTATTTGAATTCAAAACCCACAGCTTTCAAATCGATGAAATGTCGGGACAACGTGGGTCTATATTCAGCTTAAACGACGGCGGAAAATGCAGAAAAATACTCAGCAGGTCGAGCAGGATCTGGGCTGGGAAAAGGCGATTAAATGTTTCAAAACTTCTTCAGAACGTTATCAGAACTCCGTTTTCTCCCAGTAGTACTGACAAACCTGTTGACATTCCCCAGAATTTTCTATTTTTTTTCAGATTCCCAACATCCACAGGCCTTTGCATTAGCCATTAAAACGATAGAGAAATTCCTTTGCGATTCTGGATAAGATTCCTGTTTGGGGAACATTTTCCTGACCGCATTAAAAACCCAGAGCTGTGCAGGAAAGAAAACCAATGAAGTATGACCAGTGAGAGATCTGACCCTAGAACGTCCCAAACCAGCAACTGTTCGGTTAATGGATGAACGTGTTGACCAATTACGCAACAGAGACGGATGAACTGTCTCGTTGCAAGATCCAAAAACAGGCTTTTCACGAATTCAAACTTCAGCCTGCCGTTCACGAAGTGATTGATGTCCTGTATCAGTTTTTCTTTTGCAAAATAAATCCTGGGACATTCACTGCCTGTGAAATGGCAACAATCCTTGCCCCGCTCGAAACACATCCACGTCACAGCAACCAACTTTTCTACAACAGGAGTCCTGCTCTCTTCGAGGCTTTTTCTTAACTTGTTTGTACCCGAGTCTTATCGTGGTTTTTTTTAGATTAGACTTACAGCGTTGGAAACAGGCCCTTCGGCCCAACAAGTCCACACCGACCCGCCGAAGCGCAACCCACCCATACCCCCACACCTAACCTAACACAAGGCGCTATTTAGCTTGGCCAATTCACCGGACACGCACATCTTTGTGACTGTGGGAGGAAGCCGCAGCACCCGGAGGAAACCCACGCAGACACGGGGAGAACATGCAAACTCCACACAGTCGCCTGAGTCGGGAATTGAACCCGGGTCTACAGGCGCTGTGAGGCAGCAGTGCGAACCACCGTGCCGTGGTCTTGAAGCCGTGGCGAAGTTTGAATTCCTGACGCGCAGGAATGAAACTCCTTTCAATGTCTCAGATTGGTTCATGTCGAGAGAACAACAGAATTAACAGTCGTGGCCTCTTAAAGACTGGCTGTGTTAAGTGGGACAATACACCTTTCATTCACCTGTGGTTTCGCTTCCCAAAGAGATTCTAAAGTTTTCCAAAGCTGGAGACATGCGTTCACTGTTGTTTTCCCTTGTTTTTGTTTAAGCTGCCAACTGGCGATACTTTCCCCAAACCGCTTCGCAATTCTCCGCCTTGCATGATGTCCAGCGATGAGCAAACCCCTTTTGTCGAGAAATTACTGAGGTTGGGATTCTTCTCTTTGGAACAAAGAAGGTTAACTGGAGTTTTTATGGTCTGTTTATAATGATGGGGGAGGGCGCAGTGCGGATGGGGCGGGTTGATGTTGTGGAGGAAATGTTGCCAACGATCAGTGTCAGTTTCCAGAAGACTGGGGCTAAAGATATTTAATGAAAAACGAAATGTGCGAAGAATATATAGAGGCTAATCTCAGGGGAACCGTTAATCATTTAAGACACAGATGAGGAGGACATTCTGTCTTTGAGAGAGTAGCAAATCTGCAGAATTCTTTACACTGAAGGGCTGTCAAGGCTGAGTATAATCAAGGTTGAGACGGCCGCACAATTAGTCACTTTGGGAATCAAGAAGAATGGGGATAAGACAGAAAAGTACCATTAAGAATTAACCAAATCAGACGTGACCTCATTAAATCTTGCAGCTGACCTAATGGGACGAATGGCTTCCATCTGTTCCAATATCTTATCTGTCATTTGGAAACTGCGAGAGACAATCGTGAAGAAAGAAATTGCAGGACGTTGAGAAAAGATGATTAGAGTCAAACTGAGTCAACATCATTTGTTGAATGGAAAAACACACTTGACAACTTTGTCAGAATCCTTTGATCATATTGCAAGCAGAGTTGATCAAATGTTTGTAGTCATTCCATAAGAGACCGTATAAAAAGCCATTGCACAAGGTCGGAGTTCACGGTGAAAAGTTAAAAAAAAAGTCCAGGATTGTCCGTTGTTTAATTGAAGATACAGAATCTGGATTATTGCGTATTTTTCGAGTTGTAAAAATGTAATTAGCAAAGTGCTGGAATGGTGAGTCATACGACTTCCATTATTTATATCTGCCTTAATGACTTGATGGAAGTGGCAGAGTGAAATGTCCCCAGTTTTACTGACGATACAAAACAGGTGGGAGGACATTTTGCAATGAGGACAGTGGAATCTGGAAATGGTTAGTGACAGGTTGAGTCGGTGGGAATGCAACAGGTGCACGGAAGAGGTTGCAGAGTTGATAGTTTGGAGGGGAGGGTGATGCACATGTGTGGGAAGGAAGTGGGACAGATGGGACAGGTCATAAGGACGGTGCTGAGCTGGAAGATTTGAAGTGAGGTCAGGTGGAGGGAGGGGAAATGTGGAAACTGGTGAAATCTTAATTGATGCCATGGGGTTGGAGGTCCCCGAAGTGGAGATTTAGCTTTAGAACATAAAACAATGAAACAATACAGCGCAGTACAGGCCCTTTGGCTTTCAATGTTGCGCCGACCTGTGAACTAATCTAAACTCATCCTCCTTTATTATCCCATCATCATCCATGTGTTTATCCAAGGATTGTTTACATCTCCATAATTTAGCTGAGATAACGACATTGACAGGCAGAGCATTCCACACCGTTATTTCTCTCTGAGCAAAGAACCTACCTCTGACATTCGGCTTAAACCTATAAACCCTCAATTTGTAGTTATGACCTCTCGTACAAGCTGACATCATCTTCCTAAGAAAAATAGTTCCACAGTCTACCTTATCTAATCCTCTTATCATCTTGTAACTCCCTGGAGTAGTTTTGATCGCAGAGCTGTAGATTTGATTCAAACCAACAGCTCAGCGAGCAGACCTGCACCCTCAATCTCAACCTGAGCTGCACATCTTCACAAACCTTGCAAAAATCTTGTAACTCTATATCAAATCTGCTCTCAGACTTCTTTCCGATGAGAACAGACCCAAGTCTCTCAGATTTTCCTGATAAGACTATTCCTTCAGAACAGGCAATATCTTGTTAAATCTCGTCTGCAACTTTCCCAGTGTTTCCACATTCTTCCTGGAATGGAGCAACCAGGCAGTTCAAAATATTCCAAGTGGAGCCACACAAGTGTTTTGTTTCGTTGCAGCATGACATGCTCAGGAACTCAATCCTCCACCAAAAAAACAGATGACGTCGTACTCTTTCGCAGTAGCAGACTGGTTACTACTGCTGCGTTGCAACACCAGTGACGCGGGTTCAATTCCTCCTTCAAGCAGCAATCTGTGTGGGTCTCCACCTAGTACTCTGTTTTCCCCTCACAATCCAAAAAATGTGCAGTTTCGCTAAAGGGGTAAGTGTAGGAAAATGGGTCTGTCTGGGTCGCGCCTCGGAGGGTCGGTTTATACTTGTTGGGCCGCAAGGCCTGTTTCCACACGGTTATTAATCCAAAAAAAAATCAACCTGGCTTGAAACTATGTACGTGAACTCCAAGGTCACTCTGCTCATCCACATTACCAAGAATCTTTCCATTAACTCAGTGTTCTGCCTTCCTGTTATAGTTCCCAAAGTGAATCACTTCACATTTAGATGCATTGAACTCTATTTGCCACCTCTAAGACCAATTTTGCAAATTATTCCAACTCCCCTGCAACTTGCAACATTTTTCCACGCTGCCCACTACTCCAGCACCTTTGGTGTTATCTGCAAGCTTGCTAACCCATCCACCTATGCCTGAGTCTTATTCATTTACGAAAATGACAAACAACAGTGATCCCAAAACAGATCGTTGTGCCACACCATTCGTTACCGGTTTCCAGGGTGAATATTTTCATTAGCTACCACTTGCTGCCTTCTCACAGAAAGCCAGTTTCGAATCCAAACTGCGAAATCATCGTCAATCCCATGCCTCTGCATTTTCTCCAACAGCCTAACATGTGGAATCTTATCAAAGGTTTTACAGACGTCATGTACACCACGTCAAGTGCCCTACCCTCATCCACATGCTTGGTCACCTTCTCGAAAAACTCACGAAACCATGTTGATCCTCTGAAATCAAGTTGTTGCTGGCTGAATTATTATCTCTCATACTCAGTTCCATATTCTTTCCTACAAGAAAGGTAAGGCTCACTGGTCTATAATTACTTGGGTCATCTATATTAGCCTTCTTCAACAAGGCAACAACTTTTGATATCTCCAATCTTCGAGTGCTATTCCTGTAGACGATATCGAAAATAAAGATCAAAGGCAAAGGCTCTGCAATCTCCCCCCGGCTTCCCAGGAAAACTTTGGATAGATCCCAGCTGACCCAGGGGACTTAATTATTTTCACCCCTTCCAGAATTGTTAACAAGTCCTCCTTGTAATCCGCATTGTAAACCATCCAGTCTAGTAGCCTGTATCTCAGATTCTCCTCGACACCATTGTGTTAAACCAATATGAATACTAACGAAAAATATTCGTTTAGCGCCTTCCTATCTCCTCTGACTCCACACACAATTCATCACTCCTATTTTTGACTAGTCCTCATCTTACTCTCGTCGTTCTTTGGTTCGTGATATACACGTAGAATGCCTTAGGGTTTTCTAAGATTCTATCCACAAGCGACTTCTCATGTCCTCTCCTGTCTCTTCTGGACTCTCTGTACAGGTTATTCCTAACTAACTTGTAACTCTCAATCGCCCTAACTGAGCCTTCAAGTCAAATCCTAACATAAGCCTTCTATTTTCTCTTGACATGAGCTTCAATTTCTTTAGTACACCACGGCTGTTTCGCTCGACAACTTCCTTCATAACTGACAGGTACATACTAATCAAGTACATGCAATATCGTTTCCTTTAATAAGCTCCACGTTTCAATTGTCTCATACCATCCGTTTCCTACCACATCTAGTACAAACTAAATCTTGCCAAATGTCATCCTAATTGCCTTTCCCTCAGATATAACTCTTTCCCTGCAGTACATAACTATCCCTTTCTATTGCTTAAGTAAACATACCAAACTGTGTTCACGATCACTAAATTGCTCACCTACCTTCACATCTAACACCGGGCCAATCCATTACCCAGTAACAAATCCAATGTGGCCTATGACTGTTTATAAAAGGTAGTCTGGCCTCAGGTTATGGACCTGTGCTGAGGATGAGGCAGGATTCATCAAAGTTGATAGGGACAAATAGTTTTTCTGCTCACCTCCCTCTGTTTCCCACACTCGCAGGAGACTGCTATTATTATTTGGCTCAGCAATTCACAGATGATATGTTTGGTTGCTTCGAAACTTCTGAACACTGTGCAAGTGAGTAAAATAGTACACCAGGACCAGGCTCCAATGAGGGAGCCAAGAAAGCATGCATTGTCAGAGGGCTTGAACTGACAGAACGGCGCTTTCTCTTTCCAGTGCAAAAGGTCAGTGCTGAAAGGGCAGGCGCTTCTGAAGGTTCAGTGCTGTGAGAGATGACACTGTCAGAGCATCAGTACTGAGAATGCAGAAACTCTCAGATGGTTAATGCTGAAGGATCGGTTACTGTAATAGGGTAAATTCTAAGGGAGTGGGCACATTCAGAGGGTTAGTGTTGAGGGAGCAGGCACTGTTGGAGGGTCAGGACTGAGCGAGAGGGTACTGTCACAGGTTCAGTGCTGAGTAAGTGTCATCATCGCCCGTTCAGTTTTGGGAGAGTGGGTGCTCTCGGAGGGTCAGCGCTGAGGGATCATATTTAATTTATTTCATGCTTATATTTCCAGAAACAAACAAAATGGCAGCTGGATATGCAAACTGCCCATCAAAACATTCAATGGCAAATCCGAACATAAATAAATTATCTCAAACTTCTCTCATATTTGAGGACATCCTGCCTGTTTTTGTCACACATACACTGCCTGTCTGGTCACCTACATCATCCCTGTTATGGTCTCACACAGCCTCCCCATGTTTTCATACATCCTCCCACTCTACATCATACACACCCTCCATATCTTTGTCATACACACCTTCACTGCATGCGACAAACTCGAAGTCTGCCAGTACTGGAGTAGACTTCAGTTTACCCACCCCCAGTGATATGATTGTGTAAAAATGGTTAGAAGTTGGAGGAATCCAAATTCCACTGACCCAGCCCCAATCCTACCTCCCAGTCTGAAATGGTTTAAGACCGCAGCGAGACAAGACCGAGAGAGAGACAGAGGGGGAGAGAGTGAGTCACAGAAATAGAATGCACAGAATCAGATCCTTCAGTCCAACTTGTCCACGCTGATAGCATATCATTAATAACTCTCATCTCATTCATCAGCATTTGGCCAATATCTCTTCCCATTTATTTGCCAATCCCGATGCAATATAAACTTTGTACTTGTACCAGCCTCTACCCCTCCCTCTGGCAGCTCATTCCACTCTTGCACCACTCTGTAGGAAAAATGCTGTGTGTGTAGAAAAGGCTACTCTTAGTTGCTGGGGCAGCTAAGGTTCAGAAGTTTCAGTGCTGTGAGAGATGGGTTCACACCGGTGAGAAGCCATTCATTCATTCCTTGTGTTGACATGACTTAAACAATCATCCGATTTGCTGTAACGTTTTGGCAGCCATGCAGATGATAAATATTTTATAACACTGACTATAGCTGTTACTTTTATTCAATGATAAGTAAACGTATTGATGAATGGAGAATACATAAAGAGACAGGAGCGACAAATATGAAATGCTTCCATCCTTCAATAAATCTATCCCATGTACAGATTGATTTCCGTTTCTTCCTTCACCATGATTACTTTTTTTAATGTAGGATGATAAATTAGGGACAGAAGTGTTGCCTTAACTTTCCAAAGCGGTAAAATAATGCAGGACATACTCAGTTAATTTACATTTGTCAACTTGTATTTTAGTAGGCTTAATAAATTAGATAAAAACATTTCCTCACAAACAGTGACCATCAAGTGTACACTGCAGATTATTGGATAGGACATCGCGGAGGTCGGTGTCCAGTGAACTTCCTTAGGGATTGGTTAGGGGAGGTCTGCTCTTTGCGATGTTTATAAATACGTTGGATGACGAAGAAGAAAGGTGAGGTAGTAATTTTGCCGACGACATGGAGTTTGGTGGAGTTGTCGATAGTGTATTCGGCTGTTGTGGATTGCAATGAAACATTGCGAGTTTGCAGAACTGGTCTGATATGTGACAGATGGAGATAAACCCGAAAATGTGTGGAGTCGTTCACTTTGGAAGTGCGACTTCCAATGCACAACACAGGGTTAAAGGATTCCAGGCAGTGTGGAGGAGCAGAGGAATCTTGGGTCATACTGGCTCTCTTTAGAGCAAGTGTCAGGCGTTGGTCTATCCCAATAACCATGCAAGTTAACATCTACCAAGGAACTTCCTGTTTTACAAATAAAGTTATGAAATAGTTGTTTAACGTGACAATCACAATGAAAGAACTTGTTTCGTATGTACTTTAGAAGAACCTTTCAATATAGTATCCGCCCAGGTTACAATTAAAGTCGAGAAAGGTGAAATGATTTGAACAAGTTGATATGCCTCCTTGAAGATATTTCGATTGTTTGCCAATAAATTATGTTTTCGGAAGCTATATTTGATAATCTCGTCACGACCAATTAGAGCAGGATCACGGAGACAGCTGTTGTGACTGCCATTCATTTTAATAAATGCACCTGGAATTTCTGACATACCACGATGTTTAGCTTTCAGTAAATGTGTTGATATGGTGTGTTATATGTGAAATAAAGAACCTGTGAATTCACAGTGAACCTGCACTGGAATGGGACCTAGATACATGTTACTCGTTGAGGAAAAGCGGGACATGAAACGATTTATGTGTCCCGGATAATGGCGCTGCATTTTGACATCATCAATACAGTGACACATTCTCCCGTAAGGAACTATCTTTAACCAAACAAAAGACAGCAAATTCTCACGGGGAATGGGCAGGACTGCAGCGAGGATAATCAGGAGGAGTCTAGAATTAGATTGGTATGATTAAGAACTGTTAACATTTCGAACATAACTGAATAAAAGAGTTGGCAAATTTTACACCAATGTTTAATCTATTGCTTGAAACCCATGCATCTGTGTCTGACTATTTTATAAACTCACGGCACCCCTCAGGAGAAGGACGGGTCGAGTCGATCTGACTGCAGCAATTGAAGATGGGGATTTTAAACATCAACTGATCTTAAGTTACTAAAGGTGTTCTTTTCTCATTCTTGCACAGTGAATTCTTGTAGGAATCAATAGTAATGTGGAGATTTTTTTGATATGTGGGAAATTGCAGCGAACTGCTGCTAATGCACAGTTGATCAGTTATAACCCTGTGAATGAAGGTACAGAATCGAGATAACAGTTACATATTAAAAATGTCATAATTAAAACAGGATATGAAAAGCAGCATCTGCAATCAAGAACAAGGTCAGATGTCGTGCCTGAGATTTTTGGGCGGACAGAGCGTGAAATACGCAAATACAATGAAGCTGACACTCAAAATACAGCTTCCATGAAGTAGTTGATAGTGAGAACTGCAGATGCTGGAGATTAGTCAGGACCGTTTTCCTCAGCAGTTCAGGCATCTTCCGACAAGCAGTAAAATCGAAGTTTCAGCAAAAGCCCTTCATTAGTGTTGAGGGATTGAGACTCGCGGGTGGAGAGATTAAATGGCAGGGGCGTGGGGCTGGGGGAAAGGCAGCTGAGAGTGCAAAAGGTAGATGGAACTGGGGGAAATGGTGATAAGTCAGAGTGAAGCAGGATGACAGGTAGTACAAGCCATGAGCGTGGTGCTGAGATGGAAGTTTGGAACTGGGATTAGGTTGGGGGACGGGATATGGGGAAACTGGTGAAATCTATATTGATGCCATGGGCGTGGTTGTTCCCGAGGCTGAAAATTAGGTGTATTTTCTCAAAAGTCAGGTGGTAAGAGGGATTGGCGATGGAGGAGGCCCAGGACCGGCATGTCCTCAGTGGAGTGGGAGTGTAGTTGAAGTTTTTGGCCATGAGATGTTTGGTGCAGGAGTCCTGAAGCGCTCTTCGAGTCAGCATCCGGTCTTCGAAACGCAGATAAGAATGCATCTGGAGCAATGGATACAGTAACTGACATGTATGGAAATGGCGGTAAAAGTCTAATGATGTGAAAGACAGCTTTGTGGCTTTGGACCCTGGTTGGCGGCATGCGTGGGCGCAGGTTTTGCAATTCCTGCGGTGGCAAAAGAAATGGCCAATATCTCTGGTGTTGTGTTCCATTTGTAGGTGGCATAAATGGCCAAGGCTGTACGTTATTTGCAGAGGTTGCTGGGGGTGTAGGGTGATAACCAGGGAAACTCTGTCCATTTTTTTGGCATTGGAGGGGTGTGTTTCGAACGTGAAGGTACAGGAAATGGACGAGATGTTTGGGAGGGCTTCATCAACTAGGTAGGAGGGAAATTACAGACTTTGGAAAGGCGGCCATCTGGTGTGATCTGTGGTGCACTAGTCATACAGTCGTAGAATCATAGAGATATCCAGCAAGGAAACTAGCCCTTCTGTCCAAGCCGCCCATGCCGTCCAGATATCCCAAAATAATCTAGTTCACCTGCCAGCAGCCAGCCCATAACCCTCCTAACCCTTCCTATTCATATACTCTTCAAAATGCATTTTACATGCTGCAATTGTACCAACCCCCACCAATTCCTCTGGCAGCTGATTTTATACACGTACAATCCTCTGCGTGAAAAAGTTGCCACTGAGATTTCTCTTATATCATTCAACTCTCACCCTAAATTTATGCCCTCTAATTCTGGACTCTTACACGTCATAGAAAATACTTTGGCTATTTTTCCTATCCATGACCCTCCTAACTTTGTAAACCTCCATAAGGTCACCCCTCAGCCTCCCACGCTCGAGGCAAAATAGCCCCAGCCAGTTCAGCCTCTCCCTGTAGCTCAAATCCTCCAACCTTGGCAACATCCTTGTAAATCCTTTCTGGACCCTTTCAAGTTTCACCGCATGAATTAGGTAGGAAGGAAATCAGAATTGTACGCAATATTCCGAAAGGGGACGAAGCAATGTCCAGGACAACCGCAAAATGGACGCAATTTTCTGAGCAACAAAGCAAAGGATACCAAACGCATTGTTCACTATCCTATCTACCAGCGACTACACTTTCAAGGAGCTATGAACGTGCATTCCATGGTCTCTTTGTTCATCAACACTCCCTATGTCCTGACCGTTAAGTGGAAAAGTCCTGCTGAGTTTTGCTTTCCCAAAATGCAGCACCTCGCATTCACCTTAATTAATCACCTGCCCCTTCTCAGCCGATTGGCCCATCTGACAAAGATCTTGTTGTAATCTGTGGTAACGTTCCTTTGCTGTCCATGACACACCCAATGATGATGTCATCTGCATGCTTACTGATTATGCCTCATATGATCACATCCATATCATTTATAAAAACGACGAAAAGTAGAGGACCCAGCACCGAACCTTTTGGCACTCCACTGGTCACAGGCCTCCAGTCTGAAAAGCAACCCTCGGCCACCACACTCTTCCTTCTACCGTTCAGCTAGTTCAATATTCAAATGCCTACTTCTCCCTATATTCGTTGAGATCTAACCATGCTAATCAGTCTCCCATGGGAAAACTTGTTGAACGCCTGTGTGAAGTCCATTTAGATGACATCTATCGCTGTGCCATCATGAATCCTATTAGTTACTGTTATGGAAAATTATCCATTTAGTGTAGAATTTGAAAGAGAATGATTTTGGAACATTTAATGGTGTGCTGAGCTTTGTAAACAATACTTTGGTGAGGTTTGTGGCCAGCTTGGCGCTGTTTAAATTTTGCAAACATTCAACTCGATCTTGCGAGAGTCGGACACAGTGAAAGCAGAAAAAATCTGTTATGTCCAAGACCAGGGGATGAGAGAACAACAACTTGAGTTTTCCCAGTCGTTTCCCTTGAGTGTGAGATAAGAAACAGTATAAGGCAAGTATCTGAACAATGCTCAGATAACCCTGACATTGAGGCATTGAGACGAAAGTACTGGGCTCAATTCTGCTGAATTTAAATAAAGCTCCTTTCTTTGCCCTTGCTCAGAGTTGAGTCAAGTCAATTTATTTTCCACGACAGTAAATTTGGGGGCTCCTCCCGGTACCAGGCGACTGAGTGGGATTCTGAAGATTCCTAGGAGGCGTAGCCGCCAGCATCATGAAGGTTTTTCTCTTCATTTCGAGCGTTGAATTGGCTCTTTTGTGTGAGACGACCCCGAATCTGTCGATCACACAAGCCCGGCATTCGGATCGAATAGGATCGCGGTAACAGTCGTGACTTAAATAATCCTACGAAGACACTCATTCTAAGAGAATAAATAAAGCAGGGATAGGGTTCAGTGAACCCTTATGTTAATTAAACTGAACACCCAGATTACCTCATCTAGACTCTTAATATGCTAAAATATGAATGATACAAAACTCCAAAATTGCACGATTTAAGAAAACGGTTCTATTCATTTTAACAACTATTCACAAATCAACCCTTGCTTTCTCTTAACTGCTAATTATTTGACTCTAACTTAATAAAATTATCCAGTTCCAATGGAACACTTCTTGAAATTATAGCAACTTAACTTAAATCGATGCAGGGGCTGTGGTTGTTGGTATCTTCCTTCTTCTGGCTGAAGATCTCCTTGCATCAACTTCGTCCTTTTCCTGCAAATATGTTTCAAATTAAAATAAATACCTTGGATCGAAGTGTTTCGTTGAGAGTTACACTCTTGATATCAGTTACTCTGTCTGACTTTGAAACTACCTGCCTTTTTTATGCCTCCAGCACTGGAAAGTCTAATTCCTGGATTTTGGTACAAGCCATAAATTGGGTTTGCATTTCCTGAGGCAGAGGAAAGACCGAATTGTTAAAAGGTAACAATCTCAGGTATCTATTTCACAGCCAAATCTGCCGAACACGGTGAGACTGCTAGTTAGTCATGTGGCAGATATTTGTAAGCTCTCAGTTCAGAACAGCATTTACACTCTCTTAAAGGTACAATATACGCCTTCAACCTCATAACAAGTGTCTTCATGAGAAATTAGTAGAATTCATGAATTGGAACTCCCTGAACGGGAATGGAACACTGACTGTGGATCTGAGAGCACTAAATCCTCACCGGGAAGCTATCTGGGAAAAAGACGACTTTCTTCTTTCTTCTCTCATTGACTCCGTTTTTAACTTTTCAGTTGCGATCATTTCGCCTCCAAGTCAAATTCTCCCTGTCAGTGTGTTTACACGGCATGAAAAATAAACCTTTGGGACATTGTCTCGATGAAGGATATCAAGGATCCATCACATGCAGTCGCAGTTTCCAGCGCTTGAGTGTCCTGACCTTTCAAATGCTCATGGCAATCAGTTTACCTCTTAATCGCCAATTGCACTGGAGGGAAGTTCCAGGCTATCAAACTCCTTTCTCATCCTCTGGGGAAACTGCAGGTTTTGGGTCGGTGCATTTTGGAAATTAAAGTTTGCACAAGAGCTGGGAGTGGAAATATTTCAGCTCACTGTCGTTTCCATATCCCAGCTGACCACAAAACATTCTCATTATCTGGAGAAGTAGGTTGTGCTCCACCTAAATCTGCCTTTTGTTGGAGAACCTTGCCGATGTGAAGCACATGGAACTCTCAGGGGATCTGTCAAAATATGTCCCTCTGACTCTGGTACCCTTTTGGTTCAGAACTCGAGTTTCCTGATTATCAAAAAAAAATGATTGGACCTGAGAGAAATGGGCGTTGGTTCAGATGGTTTTTCAGTCTGTCAAAATGAACACAGATGGAAGTCCCTTGACATTTGCGATCTGATGAAATGCAACCCGCTGTCCTAATGGATTCGTAACTCATCACTTCAACAATTGGGCCACGACAGCATGTCCTCAAACAAGAGTTAATATTTCCTACAAAATGTGAGGGTTCCAACCGGAAAGGCAATTATTTGGTAGTCGGACCTGTGACATGACGTCAAAAGCTCTCACCTTCTTGTACTTGATCAGATCAGAGCAGGGTTTTGGGAGATTTAATATGTCTACATTAATATTTAGACAGGAGATTTAGACAGTTTCGATGAAATCATCCGCCGATAAAATGACAAATTGATGTACTTTTCATTCACATCTGAAGCTGAGTTTTACATCAATGATTCAATCAAGGTGATATTGAAGACAGAAGCTGTGTTTTTCCAGCGGAAACCAAGCTGCATGTCATTTAGTGGGATTTTCTTTTCCGTGTTCTGGTTTATTGCACTTGTGACAATGCATTCCATCACCATACAGATGATCGAGAGAACAGGGAAGAGGTTACTTTACTGAATGTATCTGTCCTGTTTTTTGTACACATAAAAGTCTTGGTAATGTTGACATATGCTTTGGTCGAAGTTGTCATGGACCAGGCCAGACTCCTCGTAACATTTCAATAAAGTAGTTCAGACCTTCACGTTTCTAGCTGTGTTAAGCAACAGTTTCACGAATATTCCAGGAGGGATGGGATTGATTAAACCACGTATGTTCAAACAAAACAAAATGTATTTACAAGATTGCCGAACGAAACACAAACATAAGAGAACCTATTACTGAATAACGTAACTCAACCAAAAGGCCAACAAAACATTTCAAGTTAATGTTGTTGTTTCCAATCATAGCAATAATCCCTATAAGCATTCCTTTGCACAGAAAGTAAATAGATATACAGGATCTAACAGGAGAGATGTCAGAGCGAGAAGAGGATCAACCTATACCTCTATCTTTGGGCCCAGCAGCTTTAATAACTGCCCGACTGCTTTGAATCAAAAGCCGGACCAAACCAATTATGGGAGAACTAGCCACTCCACTTTCTGTGTACATGCCTTTTTATTCTTAACGTGAAACCCTTTTAACTGAGGCGGTATCTCTTAACCATAATTATATTGGCACTGAAACCTTTCTAAGCCCGGAAATTTTAGAACCAGTATTTTCACGACATTTTTATTAAAAAAAGCATGGCAGCAAAATGTTGTTAAACGAGATTTAGCATCACAATGCCAGCTTTGTAAATAAATTCAAGTAACGTTCGTGCCAGTCCAGTGTGAGGCAATGACCAGCTACACAACAGCGAACGTAATCATCGCCCTTTGACATTCATCATCGTTATCAATGTTGTGTTTCCCACTTTTGACACGGTGGGAGTTTCCCTTACCCAAGCCCCAATTCGACGAGCCTTGTTTGTAGTGTGCTATAAAGAAAGAAATAACAAAAGAGAGAAGATCATTCAGTAACAAAGACTATGGATACTACAGCAAATAAGTCATCCCTTGATCCCCAAATGCATTTTCTGTTACCTGCAGGAAGCAAGAGCATATTGAAATGCTTCTGGTTTCACTGCTTATTTGTAACTACTGTAACAGTCAAAAATGCTTGACACCATCCAGGAGAAAGGAACCTGCATTACAATCATCATGGGCATAAGTGGTCACTCCAACCACATTCAATCTACTGTAGCAGTATAAGAAAACAACATAAAAAAGTCTTTCAGATGTTCATTATGTTCCTTTTCACGGCACTTTTCGGAAAAATATAATCTATGATACACAAATTCAAGAGCATGAAAATGCATGCTCAACTTGAAACTACACCTTCTTTGCCTTTGGGTCAGAAATCCCTGCGTAACTGGAAGGCTGAGAGTTATGCAAACAATGGCCTGCAGCTCATCACCAATTTGAAACTGGGTGTTGGGGATAAATAACTGATACCTTTGCAATCACTGGTATGAACATGTCCTGAATAAAAAACAGAAATTATGATGGAAATCTGAATATTAAAATGCTGGAAATCAATGTTTACCGACGTCAAAATCATTTTGAAGATAAATAATAGACAAGGATGTTTGGAAAAGGGTTTATTTCTATATATGGTGATAAATAATAATAGGCCAGTTCATATTGCAACTAAATGGGCAGTTAATGGACTGTGGGGAAACGCCAGCTTTGATGTTTCTGATTCGATGTTTGAGGAGAGCATGTCACCAGTTAGCGTTTTTTCATATATTCCTTCACAATATTGGACGAACAGGTTGGTTGGTGTTTTGAGAAGTAGATGTCATATCATTGCTGGATTCTACCTCGGGTTTTGAGAAGATTTTTAGCTCATGTTGAGGTTCTGGATGTAGGTTTTCTAGATGAGTTGGAAGGTTCTTTTCCGGAGATTTTATCTTCATTTTAGGTAACATCTTCAGTGGGTCTCCGGGCGAAGAAGTGTTGATAATTCCTGCTTTCTGTTTATATACTTGGGTTTTGTTGGATTAGTAATGTCATTCCCTATGGTGACGTCATTTCCTGTGGTAGTGTCATGTCATGTTCTTTCTCTCAGGTGCGGTAGATGTGGTCGAACTCAATGTGTGTGTCGGTGGAGGTCATTGAATATGGTCCGCAGATTTCACAGAAACAAATCCAAACAAGCAGACAAAATGCGCCCAGAAATCCACTAAATGTTACCACATGCAGTGATGAAACGTTTGAAAATGGACCTTTCAGTTCAGTGAACAAGCCGACATCCTGGAAACTACATGTATGCTTATTGCACGCTAAACGACTTTCAAGCTATAACAGTGCATACATGGACTTTGCACGTCATTAGTGAGGGTGCATGAAGGGTTGTAGACTCCACAGGCAGAATATGTTCCCATGCCAGCTCCCGTGTATGCACATTCAACCTCATATTAATATCGTAAGCAATTTAATGTCGTGCTCGCAGTCAGACAAGCAATACCAAACTTTATGTTCTCACGTTGAACACCACAACAAAGAGTACAAATTACGTTGAGTTACCATGTGTCAATATAACTCATTAGTGGCCTCCTGGTAACTCCCTTGTGCAAACCAAGACCAGACTCCCTATTGTATTTCAGACCAGCTCTCATGTCATTTCTTGTAGAGCATGTCGAGCTTGGATTGTCCAGCTTCCCATTTGGTAAATAATCAAGTGAGAGCGTTCAGATTCTATCAAATAGGAATCATCTTCGTGAATCTTTCGCTTTTGATAGGTCTGATGATACATCAAACTCTCCCTGGTTAGGTTCAGGTAGTTTGTCTGCACAACTGACGCACTCATCGGCAGCAGTCATTGGCAAACCACGCCAGGCTGTCATAATTATTTATGTATTTAACTGATACGTCATAGCATTGTTTGCAAACTGAATATTTCCACATAAGAACCCAAATAAAGGCACAGTAGGAGGATCTATGACGAATGTCTCCTTCTTGTGTTAAAGACTATGACTAAAGATACATATTCGCTGTGAAAGTTCAGATAGAGCAGGAGCAATAGTTCGATTTTTCTTTCTTCGTCATTTCTGGCAGCTGTGTTTTCGTTATTATGGCAGAAGTTATCGCCCATTCCTAATTAGCCAGAAGTCAACTCGGATAAATGCTGCGGATTTTCAGTCAATAATGACATTGGGCAAAATAATCATATAAAACACTCGAACACCTGATGACGAAACAAATACTACTGTGGACGGATACCTATAAAATTGCATTCATTGTGAATATCGCAAAGGTGAGAAGAAACAAAAAATAATGATAGTGCCACGTATCAGCATGTAACATAAGCGATTCTAATGTATGGATTCATGCAGGCATGATCTGTGGCAATTGTGGCATTTGCAACATTAAATTTACTTAGACGTATTTTGAGGTTATTCATCTTTCTGATGTGAAAAAGAGTTGGGCACACATGGGTGCGTTAACACGCTGGTTCAATGAAATATTCTGACTGCAGGTGTTGTCAGTTATTTGCCCCTGTGGACTTGCTTAAATAAATGAGGGATGATTTGATTGCGTCTCAGAGATAACGTGTGAAGCCTCGGGAGTACTCCCAATTTTTGAAAGACAATGCACGGTTCAGCAAACGGCCCACTTATTTGCCATTTGTTACTCCATTCTCGCACTTATTGGTGCCCCTGGTAAATAACGTTAACTCCAAAACTTTGGGTTTTTTTAGCTATGAAAGTGTTGTGTCTTCTTTTCATGATCAAGCTCATGTTCTATTATGTATTGATATTTTTTTTCAATTTTATGTTAATGTGACCACGTGGTAATTTATATGTTTTCATTCTATGATATGATACAGTTTAAGGTTAAAATAAAAATTAAAATTACATGGGTTCTGTTAACATTAATCCATTATTTTCAGAGCATTGTGTTTTAGTTTTTAGTGTTGCACAAAGCAATCTCATCATAATGCAGAAACACGGATTACGACGGGGCTGTGCATATATTATATTACAATAATTCCACTTGATGGTTGCGAGATCAAATTTAATTTAGTTTATTGGCATAGCAATCTACACTTTGATTTCTAGACCGATGCAAATATTGCAGTCTAGTACGTTCTCAATGGAGATTTTTAATGAGATCTGGAGACTTCCTTTATTCATTCGCGGCATGTGGTCGTTGCAGTATTTGATGCTCAACCATTGAATTTCAGAAATGGTTGAGGAATTGAGTGGAAATTCAATTTGTTTTTAAAAATCGATGATGCATTCAAAATGTTACCAATGGAGTATTTTCCGTATGGGTTTTTTAATGGGTCAGCCTACTTTACTTGTGTTTGATGTGGTTGACACTGACATCATGAATTTTGCTTGCTTACCTTTGATGTCTATTCGAAATCGTCGGGTTTGACTTGATCCATAGAGGATTGCTTTAAATACGAAGGATTCTTTCATGAGACCATAAACAAATGAAGGTCACCATAAAGACATAAGGATAAAATCGAACACAGTACACAAAGCTCGAAAATTTAATAACATTACACAGATAATTGGAAATAAGATGGAACGATGGAGGTATTGAGACTTGAAATCACACAATATATGGTATAGGCAATGGAAGACATCACCACCACTTTTGGACATATATCAGGAATTCAAGAAATGACAGATTTAGCGATAAGCTGCAACCTCAGTTAGTAACAATACATGACACTGATTGCCGTGATGAGGATATAGATTAATTGGAAAGTTAGAAAGTTCTATTGAAATGCTGTTGGATGTGGAAATTTTTTACATCACCAAACATAGTGTTGCTGGTTGGATGGGACATGGTATGCATCAAAACGTTGCAGCAAATACTTTGCATTTTGCAGATGGTTATTTTGATAGCTAGGCTTGAGGTTTGGTTCACTGTCAAAGGTGGGGTGGGGTGGGGGAAGGCGTTGAATTTTTGAAGGGGTAGTTTGCGTTGATCCATGTGCTGAAAAGTAATTAATTCAGCATTGAATGTCGAACATTTAGCAATGGATTTGACAAAGCTAGAATATTGAAGGGTAAACTTGAGCAATACATTCGATGATTCAAAAGCTTGTGGCATGTGCATCATAATATATCTCTGTCTATATCTCTCACAGCAAACTTGATAGCAATTGCAATCCTCTCCCGAGGACGGTTTGGACTTTCCCGGTTCAGCACATGTTACTTGGTGGCAATAGCAGTGAGTGACTTCACTGTCATCATTACTGCTGTTGTCCTGAAACGGATTCGACGCATTTACTTTCAGGACAGTTACCTGTCCACCACGCTTGCTTGCAGACTCGGTGCAGTGCTGGTCCGTTGCAGCCGGGATGGTTCAGTCTGGTTGACCGTGACTTCACCTTCAACAGCTTTGTAGCCATTTGTTGTCAGAGATTGAAAGTCAGATACTGCAACAGAAAACTGCATCGTTGGTGAATGGATAATCTATGCCTTGAGCTCTATCAAGAACGTCCCTTTCTACTTAATCTATCAACCTTTGTACACTGTGAATGCAATGGGCTGGTTTTGTGACGTTCGTGTGATCTTCTATACTTGGCCAATCTTGAAAGTCTATAAGTTGGTGGACCACACGTTAACACCTTTTCTATCATTCTTGCTTCTCGAGCTTCTGAACAACTTGACCGTAAGGCACATCTTAGCAGCCATCAGAGCACGCAGGAGGCTCCGTGGTGCCAACAATCGTGGTGATATGGAGATGGCAAATCGCAAGAAATCCATAGTCTTGCTCTTCACAATCTCCATCAGCTTCCTCCTCTTGTGAGCAAGCTATCTCATGCATTCTCACTACGTACGAGTTGCAGGTGAAGGCTACTTCTCTGGCCTGGATTTTAATGACCCACGGTACATCGTTCAAGAGATGGTTCATATGCTTCAGTTCCTGCAACAACGTCTTCATATACGCAATCTTCCAGAACAAGTTCCGAGAGGAGATAAAGAAGGTCCTGGTGTGTCCTTTCAGCAAGCTCACTGCTGGATTTAAACAGGAAAAAGTGAGAAGAGAGAAATGCTCGTCATGTTTCATATCCTGCAGAGCGAATCTGTGTCATGTCAATCTCTTCATATCGCATGTAATGGGTCCAATCTCAGCAAATTCAAGGAGGCAAAGCCAATAGTCCAGAAAATTCAGTTTCTTGTTGACTACGCAGAAGGATCTGAAACGTTTAAATGTGATGGAATGTGACGGAAAACCTCGATCTGCAAATATCCTCTCAAATGTAAATAAGACGTCATGATGTTATTATTTCGAAATAGAATGGGAAACGGTCTCTTTAGCTCCTTGACAAAGTATTTGTTCGGAAATTGTCACCACTGAAACCGATCTTTTTTTTGTGCTTTTTTCAATAATTCTGAGAGATTCTGTGCACGTTGTTTTATTGCACGTCCTGCTCATCTTCAGAAAAAAATCAATTGTCTGTCAAATGTTCTGGAGTAAGAAATAGACCATCTCAGGTAATCGAAACGGTTAGGCAATGGGCTAGAACAGTTGTTACATGTCATATGGAGAGAGTCGAAAAGACACGCCATTTCATGCAAACAATGAATAAATTCATGCCAGTTCCACATGCAAATATAATATAAACGAAGACATGTTTTACATGCTTTACAATTGAAAAATGTTGAGATTATGTTTAGATAAGCACCACAATAAAAATTAAAACAACATACCATCATGAAACTTCGCAGATCAAAAGAAGGTTATGAAACACAATGCGTATGAACTAGCTCACAAAAGAGCCGAATCAGCGAAGCCTATTCTTTGGGCCGATTTTCGGAGCCCTCCGATGTCGTCACTTTCAAACGTCTATCCAAATCTCTTTTGAAACGCCATATGGAACCTGTCTTACACTTTCCTGGACAACACACTCCAAATTCGAATAACTGAATGAGTAAAGAAGTCTCTCTTCACTTCACTTCTTGCTCTCTTGTAAACAACATTGATACTTTTACTCCTTTGTTTCTACTGCACCATTTTGTGGAAACAGAATGTCCTTCGTTGTACTGTAAATATTGAGCTGTACAATAAGGTCATTTTTAATTTCTTTGCTGCAAGCAGAATAAACCTTTCCAACCTTCCTACACAAAGAAAATGTTCATTTCTGGAATAATTGTAGGAAATATCTTGTTCTCTGTCCAGGTTTATGATATTCTTCTTTTAGTAAGGTACCAGGAACTGAGTCAGAGTCCTGGTTCTGACAAATGTTTTTTTTTCAGAGGTGTAGCAGCACTTCTTCCTTTTCAGCATTTTACCTCTACTGATACATCCAAGGATCCAAAACGACTTCTTAACAACTGTATAAGCTTTCCTGGTTAACTTCAGAGAATTCTGCCTGACCTTTTGTGCTTTGCCAGGGCGACACTCTCGACTCTGTTCTCCAGAATCTGCAGAGTTCACTTTCACCTTATTCCAGTCTTAGCCTCTCTCCTGCATTTCCGAATCTCTTCCAAATTTCTAGTACAATTAATATTACAGAACCTATAATCTGCCTCTTTTTTCTTCCTTGTATTCCCAACAATATCGTGATTTATTCACTCTATCATCATGTAGCCTATAATTATTACTCATATGCACATACTTAGTTTCCACCATATTTATCTTTCTTTTGAAATTCTCCAATTCTCATCCATTGATGTATCAACCATAATGCATTACTCATCATCGTCGTCAAGTTCAAAGTTTAGATGCCTAAGATCTAGCCGAGGATCTTAAACTTAGCCTGATTTCGACCCACTTCCAAGCAATTATCAGTATTTGTCGTAAGCTGATTACTATTTTCCAAATGCTCCGCCATTCTGCTGTTCTCCACATTGCCTGCCTCATTTACTAGAACCAGATTCCGGACAGTTCCATGTCTGGTACGACTGGAAATATACTCTTCCAGAAACGTATACAACACACTTTGTCGACATTTCAGCCTTTCGTTGACCAAAAATTTACACTTCTCACAGTCTGCCCTAACGTATTTAAAATTACAAAATATCACAATCCAACTTGCCCAGCGAGATTCCTTGATCTGCACGCCAATGCTCTCATCTACTTAGTCCCCAATACTTGGAGATCTCTTGTAAATACCCAAAAGCTCACCACTGTCTTCCTGCTTCTGACGTCCAGGCATGCAGGACAGCGGCATCATATGACTGAGATGCTTTCTGTGAAATGCTGCCTCGCTTACCGCCTTCGTAATGATTTTGAAGGAGAGTTGTGTTCAACAGGAGGAAGAAAATCCAACAGAAGGTGGCTGTGAGGAGAGACTGTAGAGGATTCTGAGAGAGGTTGCCTTGCTCTCCACAATTGTGAAAGGCCCCTTGAAAGATCCAGCGACACAAAACAGTGAAGCCCCAAAATTAGATGACTCTAGTGTTTCCTTCCCTTCCTCGATCCTCGATTAAACGCAAAAGAGAGAGGGAGAGAGAGAGAGAGAGAGAGATAGATAGATAGATAGATAGATAGATAGATAGATAGATAGATAGATAGATAGATAGATAGAGAGAGAAGAGATTAGAACGACTGATCATATTTAAGGGACATCAGGTCATCAGCATTTTGCATCATCTTGATGTTCAAGTATGGCAGAAACACGGGGAAGGCTTATGATATTTGAGCTATATAAAGCGTGCGAGGTTTTGGATTAACAAGGTATCCAGGATAGACAGATCTGCATTTCGTGTCAGACAGTTCCAGTTCTTGAATGATACGCGGTTGACTTGGAGAATCAACAGTTCGCACTGTGCAGCAGTCAAGACAGAGAGAGGTTTCTGGAAGTGTAAAACCAGAGGTGTATCACGGAACGTCATGATTGGCATTCAAGGAGGAGTGCCGAGATGGCAGGTGAACCGGTGACCATTCGCCAAGGGAATAGAGAAAGCAGGTACAGGAAATACGGGTATCCTTGGATCTGTGTCACATGTATTATATTTTGGAGTTCGATTTGTTGAGCAACTTGAGTGAGTCTGGGTGATGACGTGAGAGAAAACCACAGTACTGTTTTGTCGAGGATACGCTGGAAAAAAAACAGAGAGTCTGGAAGGCAGATTAGTAGTCGTGTGTGACTCAATCATTAGAAAGAACTACGTTTAATTTTGCAGACACATCGTGAGGACCATGTGATGTCCTGTCTTCGGGTGCAAGTATTTGAAACATAAAAAGAATGATTGTATAAGTAAGAGTAAAAAGGTCAGTCATTGGCGTTCATGCTGGAACGAATGAGATGGCGATGGACAGCGTGGAGAACATGCAGGAGCCATACCGTGGATTTAGGTGTATATTGAAATGCAGGAACGAATCCATTCTGGTAATGTGGCCAAAATCTTAAAAATGTTTTGTATGCTACGAGTTTTTTTTTACACCGCAGAGAGCGGCGCGAGCTGGACGGAAGTGAGGTTGGAGCGCACAGCTGGTCGGGAAGGTAAACGATTAGTATTTGAGTGGGTGTGTTCTAGACCCCAGGCCCAATTTCGTAGGGCCTCCCTCCCACCCTCCTCCTGTAACCTAACTTTAAAGTCCACAGGTGACTCAGTGTTATTGACTCAGTGTTCTTGTTTTGGAGACAAAGTGTACAGTCATGGCAGCGCAGGCAGTGGAATGTTCCTCCTGCAGGATTTTTGAGGTAGGGGTGACCACCGATACTCCTGCCGACTTCGTCTGCAGGAAATGCAGTCAGATCCTGCTCCTCACCGAACGAGTTAGGGAACTGGTACTGGAGTTGGATGAACTGAGGATTATTCGAGAGGCTGAGAGGGTGATTGATAGAAGCTACAGGGACATAGATACGCCAGAGAACACAGGTAGCTGTGTAACAGTTAGAGGTGGGAAGGGGAAAAAGCAGGCAGTGCAGGGTTCCCCTGTGGTCGTTCCCCTAAACAATAAATATACAGCTTTGGAAACTGTTGGGGGGTGACATCCTTGCAGGTGTAAGCTGCAGTGAAGGGGTCTGTGGCGTGAGGTCTGGCTCTGAGACTCAGAAGGGATGGGGGAGAGGAAGATAGCGCTAGTTATAAGAGACTCTCTAGTTAGAGGGACGGACAGGTGGTTCTGTGGACATGGGCGAGACTCTCGGATGGTTTGTTGCCTCCCGGGTGCCAGGGTCCGAGATGTCTCGGACCGTGTCTTCAGAATCCTTAAGGGGGAGGGTGTGCAGCCAGAAGTCGTGGTACACATTGGCACCAACGACATAGGTAGGAAGAGGGGTGGGGAGGTCATTCAAGAGCTCAGGGTGTTAGGCTGGAAGCTAAAAGCTAGGACAGACAGAGTCGTCATCTCTGGGTTGTTGCCAGTGCCACGTGACAGTGAGGCAAGGAATAGGGAGAGAGTGCAGTTGAAAACGTGGCTGCAAGCATGGTGTAGGAGGGAGGGCTTCAGGTATTTGGACAAGTGGACTGCATTCTATGGAAGGTGGAAACTGTACAAACAGGAAGGGTTGCACCTGAACCAGAAGGGCACCAATATCCCGGGGGGGGGGGGGGGGGGGGGGTAGGTTTGCTAGCTCTCTTCGGGGGGTTTTAAACTAATTTGGCAGGGGGATGGGATCCGGACTTGTAGTCCAGAAAGTAAGCTAGCTGTGTGTCAGGATGTCCAAGAATGTAGGGAGGCTGTGGAGAAGGTAGCACTGACAGGGAATACTTGCGGACACAGAGATGGGCTCAAGTGCGTTTACCTCAAACCAAGGAGTATCAGAAATAAGGTGGGTGAACTTAAGGCGTGGATCGGTACCTGGGACTACGATGTTGTGGCCATCACGGAAACGTGGATAGATGAGGGACAGGAATGGTTGTTGGAGGTTCCTGGTTACAGATGTTTCAGTAAGATTAGGGAGGGTGGTAAAAAAGGAGGGGGGGTTGCATTGCTAATTAGAAATGGTATAACTGCTGCAGAAAGGAAGTTTGAGGGGGATCTGCCTTTGGAGGTAGTATGGGCTGAAGTCAGAAATAGGAAAGGTGCAGTCACCTTGTTGGGTGTTTACTATAGGCCCCCCAATAGCAGCAGAGATGTGGAGAAACAGATTGGGAAACAGATTTTGGAAAGGTGCAGAAGCCACAGGGTCGTAGTCATGGGCTACTTCAACTTCCCAAATATTGATTGGAAGCACTTTAGATCAAGTAGATTGGATGGGGCGGTGTTTGTGCAGTGTGTCCAGGAAGCTTTTCTAACTCAGTATGTAGATTGTCCAACCAGAGGGGAGGCCATAATGGATTTGGTACTCAGTAATGAAACGGGACAAGTGATGGGCTTGTTAGTGGGTTAACATTTTGGTGATGGTGACCACAATTCTGTGACTTTCACCTTGGTTATGGAGAGATATAGGTGCGCACAACAGGGTAGATTTTACAATTGGGGGAAGGGAAATTACGATGCTGTAGGACAGGATTTGAGGAGCATAAGTTGGGAGCATAGGCTGTCAGGGAAGGATGTGGTGGAAATGTGGAACTTTTTCAAGGAGCAGATACGACGTGTCCTTGATATGTATGTACCTATCAGGCAGGAAACAAATGGTCGTGTGAGGGAGCCTTGGTTGACGAGGGAGGTTGAATGTCTAGTAAAGCGGAAGAAGGAGGCTTGCATAAGTTTGAGGAAACAGGGTTCAGACAGAGCAGTGGAGGGATACAGGATAGCCAGAAGGGACCTGAAGAAAGGGATCAGGAGAGCTAAGAGAGTGCATGAAAAATCCTTGGCGGATGGGATCAAGGATAACCCCAAGGCATTTTATGCGTATGTGAGAAACATGAGAATGACGAGAACGAGGGTAGGTCCGATCAAGGACAGTAGTGGGAGATTGTGTATTGAGTCGGAAGAGATAGGAGATCTCTTGAACGAGTACTTTTCTTCAGTATTTACGAACGAGAGGGACCGTATTGTTGAAGAGGAGAGTGTGAAACGGACTGGTAAGCTAGAAGAGATACTTGTTAGGAAGGAAGATGTGTTGGACATTTTGAACAACTTGAGGATAGACAAGTCCCCCGGGCCCGACGGGATATATCCTAGGATTATGTGGGAAGCAAGAGAGGAAATTGCAGTACCGTTGGCAATGATCTTTTCGTCTTCACTGTCAACGGGGGTGGTACCAGGGGACTGGAGAGTAGCGAATGTTGTGCCCCTGTTCAAAAAAGGGAATCGGGATAACCTCGGGAATTACAGGCCAGTTAGTGTTACTTCTGTGGTAGGCAAAGTAATATAAAGGGTACTGAGGGATAGGATTTATGAGTATCTGGAAAGACACTGCTTGATTAGGGACAGCCAGCACGGATTTGTGAAAGATAGGTCTTGCCTTACAAGTCTTATTGAATTCTTTGAGGGGGTGACCAAGCATGTGGATGAGGGTAGAGCAGTGGATGTAGTGTACATGGATTTTACTAAGGCATTTGATAAGTTTCCCCATGGAAACTTGGCCAATTGGATAGAAAACTGGCTAACCGGTCGAATTCAGAGAGTGGTGGTAGATGGTAAATGTTCAGCCTGGAGCCCAGTTACAAGTGGAGTTCCGCAGGGATCAGTTCTGGGTCCTCTGCTGTTTGTAAATTTTATTAATGACGAAGGGTGGGTCAGTAAATTTGCAGATAATACGAAGATTGGTGGAGTTGTGTATAGTGAAGAGGGCTGTTGTCGTTTGCAAAGGGACGTAGATATGATGCAGAGCTGGGCTGAGGAGTGGCAGATGGAGTTCAACCCTGCCAAGTGTGAGGTTGTCCATTTTGGAAGAACAAATACGAATGCGGAATACAGGGTTAACGGTAGGGTTCTTAGTCAGGTGGAGGAACAGAGGGATCTTGGGGTCTATGTACATAGATCTTTGAAAGTTGCCACTCAGGTGGATAGAGCTTGTAAGAAGGCCTATGGTGTATTAGCGTTCATTAGCAGAGGGATTGAATTCAAGAGTCGTGAAGGGATGTTGCAGCTGTACAGGACTTTGGTTATTCCACATTTGGAGTACTGTGTGCAGTTCTGGTCGCCTCACTTTAGGAAAGATGTGAAAGCTTTGGAGATGGTGCAGAGAAGATTTACCAGGATGTTGCCTGGAATGGAGAATAGGTCGTACGAGGATAGGTTGAGAGTTCTCGGCCTTTTCTCATTGGAACGGCGAAGGATGAGGGGTGACTTGATAGAGGTTTAGAAGATGATCAGAGGAATAGATAGAGTAGACAGTCAGAAACTTTTTCCCCGGGTACAACAGATGTTACAAGAGGACATAAATTTAAGGTGAAGGGTGGAAGTTATAGAGTGTGGTGGGGGCATGGAATGCGCTGCCTGTGGGAGTGGTAGAGTCAGAATCTTTGGCGACCTTTAAGCGGCAATTGAATAGGTACATGGATGTTTACTTAATCTAGGATAGATGTTCGGCACCACATCGTGGGCCAAAGGGCCTGTTCTGTGCTGTATTGTTCTATGTGCTATGTTCTATGAGTTTCCCCATTTACGAAAAACCCATCAGCATGACTTGAGGGGTGACAGACAGTGGAGTATTTCTGATTTTTCAGACACTGGGATCATTGTTGCGCAATCACAAAGTTCTCCTGAAGAGATGGGCTTCTCCTAAACACAAAGAGTACAACGTTTGTTGGAGGGGATTAAACTTGCAGGGCCAGAGAGTCAGATGGGTAATGGGCAGAAATTCGGGAAAAAAAAACTGTGAAGGCAAAAAATGAGAGTGGGGGAGAAGAAGTGATGGAAGTCATGCGTATTGACAGTGCCAAAGAGATGGGTATATTGAAGTGTGCAAGAAAAAGAACAGGCAGGTGTGTAAACATTCGTAGAAATAAAAACAAAACTGGCGAGTAGGAACCAGAAATTGCTTTCTGGGTTATGATATTGCTGCATTGAAAGAAAATGCCTTGTATAAGTTAAGCAACCTGTGCCCCTGTGCAATATTAAATAAGGTACGTTCCACTGCATCCTAAATAGTAAGATCTATTTGCAGAAGTTCAGAATGATGTGCTTTTAATGACAGTTAATGGAACGTGAAAGGTTTATGTAAACAAGTGCAGCTATATTGCAGGAATTTCTGTTGTACCATTCAGTGGAGGAATATTTCTGGAAGAAAGTCAAGAGCAACTGTAATGAAATAAGACTGGATGAATCATCTTCACAGACATCTTAGTACGCTGATAAGAGTACACAGAGCCAGAAGAAATGGACCGCATTTTTTCCCTCTCACAACCACATATATACACATACATATGAAAAGAAACTTTATAATGTAACAACATAATAAGTCAGATGACACAAGCAACCAATTAGAAATGTCATAAGCATGCTCATTTACCACAGTTTTTTTCTGAATTGAATGTGACCCATGAATGAAACGGAAAAGAATGATCACGTAAACCTATTTTGAGTTATGATTTGGTCGTTTCTCTTGTTAGAAGGACTAAAGTTAAAGGTCCAGATATTTAATTGTGTTCTCATTAAGATTCAATAAATTGCCTCTTTCCTTGAACAACTGAAGCTGTACATTTGCATGTACCTCACTGGGAAATATATTTTTGTAATTTTATGTGGTTTGTTCTACTTATAACAGGTAATGTTTCCTTAAATTTTGCTATTCTGTATGGGTTTATGAATTGCTTATATTATAACGACAATTCGTTTTTGCACGCAGAACTATGAAAACTGTATTATGCTGTCAGACAACAACGATCCCCTTTTCGACCTATTCATTCTGTAAGAATGATCTTTGCACAATTCTCACTCTCTGGGCGCATTCCCACCTATCGTTTACTCCTGCACCCCGCCCACACACCCCCTCTAACATATATATCTTCCCTAACTGCAATCAACTCTAAAGATGGATACTGCACCCGAAGGACAATGAACAAAGAAACTTACAGCACCGGAACAGCTCTTCGAAACTGCAAGCCTGCGGGAATCCAGACCCACTATCTAAACATGCCGCCTATTTTCTATGACTCTATTCCCTTTGCTCCCTAACCATTCATTTGTATTTCCAGGTACATCTCACCGACTGGCATTATTCTTGTCCTACCACCTCCACTGACAACGCATTCCAGGCACCCACCACCCTGTCTGTGAAGATCGTTCCCCTTACATATCCCCTAACCTCTTCCCATCTCACTGTGAACTCGAAACCCCTAGATCTCCCCGAATATTATGTCTGGTTCTTTCTCCGTAGGAGGTACCTGAGATGCAGAACGTTTCCAGGAACACAGTTCATGATTACTTAATAAAAATTGTTATGAAGCACAGGTGGATTGGTTGGGTCGGGAGAAATTGATATAAACAAGTGTACAATCTCTCTTTCTTTTGAAGGTGAGTATTATTAAACAATGGGTCAAACTCACAGTCGAGGAATGGATGGGCAAATAATAAAATCAGAGAGTTTTTCAGGGCAGAAGGGCACCATGTGATCATCTGCACCCACTCCAGCAAGAGCTCCCCAGATAGTACCACTGTCCAGTGCTGCCTTGGTCGTCCCCTACCTTCATCCCTTTCAAACATATATTCAACTCTCTTTTGAAACATTCTATGTAACCTGGCTCCAACACTCTCCCAAGCAATGCATTACAACTCAGAAAATCTCTCTGTGTAATGACGTTTCTCTTCACCTCGTTCCTCGTAGTCTTACTAACAATATTGAAGTTACGACCACACGTCACTGACATATTAATTAGTCGAAATAAAATATGCTTTTTACACGATTAAAATCATATAACATTTTAATTACGTAATGGGAATCACCTCCTTATCTTCTCAGCTTCAAGAAAAACAAGACCAATGTCTCCAATTGTTCCTTGTATTTAAACACATGTTTTCTTCTGGCACGATTGTACGAAATCTCACTTGTACTCTTTCCAGGGCTTAAACTAGGCGCCATAATTGAAAACGATACTCGAAACGAGGACTCACCAATGATTTTTAGCTACGTGGCATCATCATTTACTTGTTTTTTCCCCTCTAGATCCCTGTTTAAAACCTCAAACATCGTACAAGTCTTCTGAAATAATATTTCAAATTATATGTTCACCTTCAGAGAATAATGTGGAATGAACCCTCATTCTATCCTCTCGTAAGTGTACTTTTGAGCCCATTTTGTCTTTGTATGTTTCTGACCCCAAGCTGTAGTGCATCACAGATTTCTGCATTAAATTTCATCTGACAGGTAAGTGATCATTTGAACAAATTTTCAAAGTCCGTCTTAAGTCTCTCAGCATCGTCCTCACAATTCACAACTCTCACTGGCTTCGTATCATCTTCAACTGTAGAAGTTTTGATATCAATAAGCAACTCCAAATCAGAGAAAAGCAAGATCCCAATACAGTTTGGATGGGAACACCATTTTCAATTCAAACTTCAATTTGAGAAATGACCAGATGTAACTATCATCTATTTCATTTCCTTTCGCCAATATCGATTCGATGTACCCAGAGACCCACCAATCCTAAGCATTTCTCCTTTGGTAATTAACCTGCTATGAGGAACCGTATAAAAACATTTATGAAAGTCCAAATGTACAGCGTCCATAGAGTTATCGTGATCTGCTACTTGCGTCACCTCGTCAATGAAATGAACCAAACTTTTCAGACATGAACTGCCTTTCGCAATGCTTTGTTTGACTGTCTGGAATTACTATAGTTTTCTCTACCTGTATATATACCTTATCCCGTGTTACGTCTGCACTCACTTTTCTAACTCCGATGTCAAACTGACTGGTTTGTCGTTTCGTCAGTTATTCTTTATCCCTTTCTATTGAACAAAGTCTCGGGAGGCAGATCTTAAGCATGGACACAATGCATAGTGGGAAGCGTCACCGTTGTAACAGTGGCTCGGTAAGACTCCGACAAAAGCAATAAGTTAAAGGGTGACATGGGATACAAGATCCTTGCTGAGTTTCAGGCTGATCATTAAATAAAAAGTGCCAGTATGGTTCGAGGACTTTCCAAATCAGTACCAACCACTCGGAGTCAGCTCTAGTTGATGCCTCATATTACAGAAGTGGATAGGAGTGAAAGTTACCATCTAACATTTTTTTTTACAGAGATCAATAACAGATGTCCTTGATTAGAGGAACATTGTAAATTAATTGGCGGGGCTTTGCACACTTGATCAACTCAGTTACATGCTCGAGTAATACATCACAATGTGGAAACGTTAAGCAGGAAGACGGAGGGGCCTTGAACAGAACCGCTACACTTCGGCATTATCTTCTCGTGAGAGATGAACTAAATTATGCACAGGAGGCTGTGAGACAGCTTATTAAAGCTGCATGCCAAGGACTGACACTCTGCTGGGTGAGTGACATTTCAGAGAAATGGTTGCTAAACCGGGAGGGAAGCCATTAACAGCAAAATGATTTCCACAAACTCTCCTTTTTTTACATAATCAGTTGAGCAGGTCAGGAGCTTCAATAAAAGAGGAATGTAAGCAGAGCCAGGAGATTCCATGGACAGGGAAGCTCAGAATCGGACAGATAGTCCTCAGAATAAGAAGTCTCAGCGCTGTTAAGTCTGGAGTCTGGGGCTCAGTGCCCGGACTAGCCAGGCGGATTGTGATCAGCTGAAATTATAATGGGACAGAGTGTAGCAGCAGTGAAACAAAGCATCCACAATCCTGCTTAATGTAACTATCAAGGACCACGAGAAGTGAAAAGAAAACAAGGACAATAAATCCTTGCAGTAGGGCGCTGCTGTAGGACCCGAGCGATGAGCCCACCCAACTCCACATGTCTCACCGGGAGCTGGGCTCCCTTTGAGGTGGTGTTCTCTTGTAACGACATTCGTGCGTCCACACGAATATTGCTTTGACTTTGACTGTTGTGTGGTTTACTCGCAGAACCAGGTACCGGCCTTGTCCCCTCAGCTCCAATTTCCCCTGGTCCCAAGACTGGGTGTACCTGCGAAAATAAACTTCGAAGAGTTTTGGTTAACCTGTGCAGATATTTCACACTTGTCCTCCACGATTGTGGAATCAGTATCAGACGTTGGAAGGGATCCTAGTCATGTACTAAATACATTTGTTATTATTAGGCAATAGTTGCAAAAAGTTACTCGAGGTAATTCTATGAAATTTATTTGCGAACAAATGAAAGGGCCGACCACGCAAGCGAGTGGTCCGAGAATCCCCTCTTGCCAAAGTGTGTAAAGCTACGCTCATTATCAGCTAAAATAGGCAGGATGTTTCCACAAAGCTCCGTAATGGTGGGTCACACCAACGCTCAACGAGATTCAGTGAGTGGTTTTGCAAGTTTTCCTTATGCGAGTATGCAAGCATGGTGGACCTAGCATTAGCTCCAAGGCAGCGACACGGGCACTTCGTTCCTCAGTGGCCATATTTCCACAGTTAAAGTAAGGGCCTACCATTGGTCCTGGGCTTTTAGTTGGCTTGTTTCCAGTCCCAAAGGTGTAGTACCAGGTCCTGCTGTCGCGAGCATGGATCGCGAGGTTGTTGGGCATATTGTGTTTTGCCTGTAATTTGTATCATGGCATGGACTTGTTCTGGCCACCGTAATGAACAGTGATTGCGAACAAAAATTCTTAGATGATTTAGAAAATGACAGTTCTGAACTCATGATCTGTGGGGAAAAAAGCATTCATGGACTCGAACTCCAGGCAGCAAAACATAAACATTCAGTAACCAACAAGCAAATGTGATTTCAACGCAAACCAAAAAATGTTACCACTTCTGCAAGCTTCAGTGACTCAGCGCTGAATTGGGATCTTTCATTCTCTGTCAACTTTCATCCTTTTCCAGTTTTTCTTTAGCATCTGTTGTTACCTTGCTCGTTAGGGGAATGAAACATTTACATTTCAGATCAGTGAAAATTAGAGAGTTGCAATTCGAACATTTTCATGTCAAATTGTCTGTGCTTCTGATTTAATCCGTGGCCCAGGGGAAATATATGGAGTCTTTATTGGTCGTCAAATGTGTCGCCTAGACTAAATTCAGTAATGTTTGAAAATCTTGAGGCATGCTACTATAAGTACAACAGATTTGTACTAGCCAATTTAAAAAAATGTTGATCACTAGAGTGGATCAGGGCGTGTTGCATCATGCTCCGAACTTTAGAGCGGATCCAAGGCTTGTGAATTTGGATTCATCTCTCATAATCCTCGGACAAGCAAGTTTTTCTTATTACCAATCACCGTAAAGCATAAGATGCTTGCACTATCATTGCCTTTCCGAAAAATTAGACCCTCTTGAGTACTTACACGAAGAGCTTGTGGACAAGTATCGCGAGCTGCAACAGTATTTCGACCAGCTTTCTGTCCCTGGCCATCCCTTCTGCTCGTTTGGCAAGGGATAACAGCAGCAATCCGGTCTAGGACAGTAATATTTTGGAACTTAGGGGATTCGGGTGCTGGTATGTTGGGAGGGCTTACGAAAGAGTTCCTTGGACGCTGATCTCGATTATCTTTATTGGGGGCTGATGGCTCTTTGCCACTTCCTTAAACTCAACAACGGAATTTCTGATCTTAAAAGTTGCACCTCGTCTGTTTACCGTGGCAAAACAAAGTCTCCACTGAGCGGGGAAAATGACGGCGTTCCGTCTGCAAGAGATTGTCTCGAAACCCATGGCTTTGCTTTGATCATGCTTGTAGAGTGATTCGATCGCTTCCTCACCTCGACGGTCCCAGGCGCAGAGCAGTCACCTGCAGGTAAACAAAGAAGACACAAAGAAAGCCAAACAACAACAACAACAAAAAGATACAACACTGGCGCCGAGTCCAATTCCTCAAGGCTTCACCAAGCCTGGCAATCAGCAACGTTTCCAATCCTGGACATTTAGATCTGCCCATCTTCCATCGCACCTCAAGGTATGAGCCTTCAGGCTCAGATCAGGAGTTTGGCATTTTATACATTTAGAGACACCATCTGCCTATTTTCTGCCTTGCCTCGGGGGAACAGCCCAGCAGGTCAGACAGCATCCAAGGAACAGGAGAATCGAAGTTTCGGGCCCGAAACGTCGACTCTCCTGCTCGGTGGATGCTGCCTGACCTGCTGCGCTTTTCCAGCAACACATTTTCGGCTCTGATCTCCAGCATCTGCAGTCCTCACTTTATCATGGGAACAGCCAGCAGGCGCAAGTCAGGATTAAATCCTTAACCAAATGTACTACTTTAATGTGGTCATTTCATTTTTTCGTCTTCCTTCAGGGGATCAGCCTGCAGGCTCAGGTCAGGATCATGCCCTTAATCAATTTTAGCAATTTGATTAGCTCTACACAGTATTCACACTTTCTCATGCACCAGTTCAAGTTATTGAAGGCACTAACTTAGATTCACACAAGACCATCTATTGAAGGTGAAAAGACCAGTTGTTCAACAAATTCTCGAGAGGCAGAACTTGATCTTAAACATTTTATTCCACGCTGAATCATAGGTAGAACCTCTATCCTAAGCGTTAATCGTTAGGACTCCGAAGCACAGCAGAAATTCACAGATCTATAAAGGAACCAAAAACCAGGCTGAGACACATGCT
The DNA here is from genome assembly GCF_020745735.1 of Hemiscyllium ocellatum. Classification (NCBI taxonomy): domain Eukaryota; kingdom Metazoa; phylum Chordata; class Chondrichthyes; order Orectolobiformes; family Hemiscylliidae; genus Hemiscyllium; species Hemiscyllium ocellatum. Next base: position 318,419 of record NW_026868298.1, read on the forward strand.
GACCATTACTAATTCGCATAGTGATGAATGTTCGAATTCACCTATGTTCTTTTTATCTAACCTTCACATTCCCTTATGTCTGTATTCCGATATTCTCTTATGTTCTGTTGTCTTCGTGTATTCTAATTCGCTTTTGTTCTTGCAGTCACATGCACTTATTCTTATTCAACTATATTTTCTGTTTAACTTATGTTCACATTATACAATGTCCTTAATCATTCCTATTCTTATTTTCTTATTTTTTATATTGTTTGTCTCTTATTTTCCCCTTCATTCTTCCCATGCTTTTATGAGCGTATTTTACCAATCACTTATGTTCTTAACCTTCGCTCTTGAAATATTTTAGAGATGTTCTTGTTCTCCTGTGCTCGTCCGTTTTTGTCTTCGCGTGTACTTATTCTCTTGTGTTTCATTCATATGTTTCTACTGTCTTATGCCCGCTCTAACATCTGTATTTTTCTCTATTCTTGTCTTGTGTAGTTTTTCTCTCGTGTTCTCATTTTAGTGTTCGCAAATGCTATTTTGTTCTTATTTTCTTATTCCCGTATGATCTTATGCTCTGACCTTATTAATCACTTCTGTTTGTAATGCCTTATCTTCCTGTTCTCTTTTGTTCTTTTTCGCCAAGACACTTATTTTCTAAGTCGCTATTGTACGTATTTCATTATGTTCTCATCATGTTATGTTCTTATTCTGTTGTGTTCTTAGTCTCTTATGTTCTTCCTCTTTGATATTCTGTTTTCCATTCTACCCATATGTCCGTATGGTATTATTTTATCAGTCAGTGTTATTCTTATTGCTTTGGTCTTGAATTTGAGTATTCATTTTCTTAATCGCTTGTGCTCTGATGTTCTTGTTCTCCTATGCTCTCATCCTTAACATTTCATTTTTCTGAAATGTTCATATATTCCTGCTATCTTATGTTGGTCTTCAGATATGTTGTTTTTCTCTTTTATTATTTTGAATTTTCATTCACTTACATTCTTACCTGAATATTTACACATGTTCTTATAGTCTTATTCTCTTGTGTTATATTTCACCTATGATATAATTATTTTACCTTCCTATTCGCTTATGTTTTATTTGCATACTTACTTATGTTCTGATTTGATCCTGTACTTATTCTCTTTCTTTATTAACTTACGTTTTTAGTTTGTTGTTTTCTTAATCTCCTATGTTAATGTACTTATTCTTTTTGTTGTCTTGTTATTTTATTCTCATGTGTTGTCATTCTCTTATTCCTCGCTCTCTTCTTCTGTTATTTCCTTGGTGTGTTATTGTCTTCATTTTTAAATTCCTCATTCACTTAGGTTTTTATGCCGTTATTTATTATTGCCTTATGTTGAATTCTCAAGTATTCCTATTCTCGTCAATTCGTTTTTTCCTACGTTAAAATTCCGTATTCTCTTTCTCCAATATTCTTATTCTATAAGAATCTTTTACTTTAATTGTTTTACGCTCATATGCCATAAAACATATTCTTAATTTGCCAGTTTCCAAGTCTTACGTTCTTATGATTATCCGTGTTATTGTCTCTTATGTTCTTACTGCTTGACGTTTCTATGGTTTGCTGACTCATGTTCTTATTCAATTACATTGAATTCTATCTGAATCTGCCGATTTTAGTCTCTTCTGTTCCTCTTTTCCTAATAATAAATAATCTTATTTACTTATTCAATTACATTCTTATTCTGCTGTTCTCTAATTCTGATATTTTTTATTCTCTCATCATCTTGCGTGTTTTTCTTATGATCTTTTTCTTTTATTTTCCCATGTTGCTGCTCTCTTATGTTCTTATTCACATAGATTGATTTCTTTTCCGTTCTTATTATTTTTTCTGATGTATTCCTTTTCTTGTTCGTAAAAGCACTTATGCTTTTGTTTTCTGAAGGTCTTATTCTCGTAACATCGTACATTCTTATACTCTTACATTTTAAACTCTACAGTCCTTTGTATGTCCTCGCATATTTATGTTCCAATTCACTTATTTTCGTGTTATCCATTTAAGTAATTCTCTGGTTCATGTGCTTATTCTCTGATGCTCTTCTGTTTCTGTTCTTCTGTTTAATTATTCCACTGTGTTCCTATACTGTTATGTTCATATTTTTGTACTCAGTCATGTTGTTACTCACTTATATTGTTTCTTTTTCAATTTAAATCTCATGTTTTTTAATTCTATATTCATATTTACATATTCATATGCATATTCATTACAGACTAAGAGGATGCTGTTAGTCTGTAATGCTGAAGGATGAGGAGATATGTTCTCCTGAGTGAATGTTGCCAGAAATGGGACTGGAAACATGAATTCATGGTGAGACAACAAGTGTTCAGTTGTGTAAAGTGAGGCTGGAGAGCGCACGCGAGTGTCGAGTGTATGTGATACGAGTACTGGACAAACTCTCACATAAAGGAATACAGTTTGTCCTTGCAAACGATGCAACTCATTCACCGGTAGGCGTGCTGCCTAATCTAGTTGAAAAACCAGTGGATGCATAGGAAATGGTAGGTCTGGAGTATGTTTATCCAGAATTCTTTTCAGATTGCGTGGTCAGACAGTCACAGTCGGACACGCTGAAGTGAGAGGAAATCAAAAGGCACAAATAAGGAAGCTGACCAGCTTCTGATCTGGTAAGTGGTACAGAGAATGAAGAAATAAGTAAAATGCAAATATCTTTAGCTCTGCTAATCTGATTGAATTACAGCAGAAAGATTAGGAGTTTTAACCAGTTTTATTAAAAAGGTATACACAGTGAAGGAGATTGAATGCATTAATGTGTGTTATTACATAGCAAATGATGTCTTAATGAGGAAATAGAAACCATCATATATTCAAGCAGATGAGAAATGGGCAGATATTCATCAAATAGTTTTGCCATTACGTATAGAAAGGATGTGCAGCGAGTGGCGCATGAGCTACCACTTGGAGGTCAATAAGGGGTGTGGAAAGCACTGGTTCAAATGCAAAGACATTTTTACTGGCCTGGACGACGCAAGGATGTCGTTGAAATTTGCCAGACGTGTCATACATGTCAGCTAATCGGAAAACCACAGACAGAATAAAACCTGCACCATTAATACTTATTAGAACATTTGAGGAACATTTCACAAGAGTATTTTTGATTGCCTAGGGTCCAAACCTCGAACAAATGTTGAGGACATAAATTTGTTAACAATAATGGATGTTCCTTCTAGATTTACAGAGGTAACATCACAACAAAAAGGGGTGTAGAATAATTACTTTTTTCAACTAGATCTAATCTAACAGAAGTGATCCAGTTGCGTCAAGTATAATACCTGACGTCCAAACTATTCAAGGACTTTGTGGATAAAGCAATCAACATCTTTGCATACCAGCCAATGTCGATGCGAGCGCGACAGAGATGGCATGAAACACTGCAGACCGTGTGAACCGGTTATGGTCAGGATTATACAGATGATTGGGAGTACGAGAGATCAGTTTGTACATTTTGCGATCAGAGATGCACCGAATGAATGGAATAAATTTATTTCATTTTCATTAGCTTTTGGACATCAAGTTAGAAGGCGATTAAAATTGATTGAGGAGAACGTAATTAGTCAGAATTCAGAGACTTCCCATTTGGAATACGTCAAATTTTAGAGGACGACTAAATAGAGCTGGAGAGCTGGCTGGACTATATTTTAAAGTATTACAGCACATAATGAAACAAGAAGCGATTATGAAATCACAAATTCGCAATTTTGCAACTCAGGTTAAGATATTGGTGGTAATTTCACTGATAGGTGAACCTTAAAAACATTGACGTTGTCAAACATCGAAGAAATTAAGTGAGGTGAACTACTTGATAAAGACTCCAGAATGGAATAAATCTCACAGAGTGTGTTCTGTAATTATGCTCAGAAAGTATTTTGATAGGGAAGGAAAGCAAGAAGAGAAGGTGTTAATGGCGACAGTACTGAAGGAAAAAGCAAGTTCAGAGGATATTGAAGTGGGCATTCCTCACATCAAATTGAACAGTAAGGAAGTTGTCAAAAATTGGGATAAAATATTGAGTTAACTTCCACAGGAAGATCGAAATTACCTAAAAGAGATATCACTATCAGCATAGGAGATATGGAGAAAGAAACAGGAAGTACTAACCCAATTTTTCACGTTGTAGATATAGGAGATGCTTTTTCCGATTAAGCAGCAACCTTATTGGCATAATCCTCTAAAGTTCGCACAGGTTCAGAAGGAGATAGAACTCCAAGATGTCACAATCGAAGTGAGTTTCAGTGTCTGCACCCCATTTATAGTCATGGTTCCAAAGCTAGATATTACCCAATGGTCATGCATTGGCTATCACAATGTTAACGAAGTTTCAAAGACTGATGCATATCGAATTCCATGGTTGGTGTACTGCATCGAACAAAAATTGACAAACAACATATATTTCTAAGTTGGACTTGCTCAGAGGATACCACTGTCAGAAAGATCAAATGCAATTCCGACATTCGCAGCGCCAAATGAACTATACCAGTTCAAAGTCATGCCATCTGGTATGTAAAACGCTCCTGACACATTTGAGAAACTGACGAATAAGGTGATTGACGGATTATCCAACTGTCTGGTGTGAGAAACAAACTCGTTAAAATTTAGACGAGACCACCAAAGCTGGAAACAAGACAGTTTATTACGAACTTGCAGGTAAGGGTTTCAATTGCATAAGAAAATAAAAGCAAATTAGAACTTAGGTTAGTGTACAGTTATACCGTTTGAGCTGAGTGAGGTCATCTCTCCAGAATCCTAAATACGCAATCTCTCATACTATTCTGCCACTACCCAACTATGCACCACGCCCATTGCCCCTTTCCTTCCAAGTTGGCAATTTCCTCCTTGCACGTGCTGTCATAAGGCTAAACTCTCATCTCGATGTTCCCCTTTGTAACTTCTTTCATTATCCATAGGTACATTCCGTTCTAGTACATACACCTTAACAATGTATCTTTTTCATTCTTCGCTTATATGTTTCAGAAATCTTAGCTTTTTGCTGAAACTGTTGATTTAAATATTACGGTAAAAGCCTTTATAATCTTTAATAAATCTACATTAAAGTTAGTGCATAATTATCTATAATTATGCACTGAAATGTAGAGATACACTTCCCGAAATGCCAGCAGGGTTAATAGTCCTCTTGCTGTACCCCTTTTCTGTAAGTTTTTGCTCTATCTGCAAAAACAACAGTGTTCCACGTTTCTTTTCTTAATCATTTGTTTTGATTTTTTTTTTGCAATCTTATTTTCTGCTCTTTTTAACCCTCTGGTGTAGAGGTTCACAATTGAGTTACTTTCTCTTTCTTGCGCTTGTGCTATTATTGTCATGACAATTATTGGTTGTTGCTCGTCCTGCCTTTCGAAATCTCACCGTCCCACATCAGATTTCACAGAACAGTGAAAAAAAATAACAAAGATAAATAAAATAATTGAAATAAAATTATCTGAAGTTGTTTGAATTTAACAACTTCAGACAATTTTACTTCATTATTTTATTCATCTCTTTTATCATTTCACCTGCAATATCATAGAGCCATTAGATATGGACAGCACTGAAAACACAATCTTCGGTCTGGCTCGTCCATTCCGAGTAGATATCCTCAACTGATCCAGCCACGATTGCATGCACTTGACCCATGTCTCTCTAAACCCTTCCTATTCAAATACACATCCAAATTCCTTAAAAGTGTTGGAATTGTACCAGCCATCACCAGCTCGTCTGGCAACTTATTGCAGACACTCACCACCCTTTGCGTGACGCCGTTGCTCCTCACTGCCTGTCGACTTCTCACCCTCCCACACCAGATTTATACCCACTCGTGCTGCACTGCCCCACCTGAGCGAAACGAACTTATCTATTTACCTGAAAAACGCCCCTCATGATTGAAAAACCTTCATAAGGTCAGCTCCCAGCCTCTGACGCGCCAGGCAAAATAGTGAGAGAGTGTTCAGCCTGTAAGCGTTTGCACCTTTTCCATTTTCAAATGTAGGATGTAGCATGCTGTCTGAAGCAGTCATCTTAGCAGCTGATCTGTCGCTGACAAACGCTGCAGGAAGGCGTGATAACCTGCTAAATATGCTGTCAAACGAAGATTGCAAAAGCAACATGAGCCATTGAGCAAAACGTGCAATTAGTTCTGCGCTGTTGCTCACTCTAAAGCAACTGCGTCCTTCGGGAGCAGAAAGAATCCCACAGTTGGGTTACAATGACAAGCTGCAGCTGAGCTGGTGGCATTGCGACTGAAATTGCATGCGTCCGAACATTGTGCTTAATTTTGCATATCAGAGCAAATGGTTAGCTCGAGTGTGCGCGTTCGGAAAAGTCAATGTTTTTTTGTAAAAAAAACTTTGCAACGGAAGGAAATACTTCAGACGATCATGCGATCGATTGCAAATCAGAAAACGAATAGCCACCGTGGTTGTGAGCGCAGGCAATATAAGCCTTTGGTTTGACGAAAGCTCTGCGTAGTTCGGTTAGCTCAGCTGGTTAGACCGTGGTGCTAATGGGTTCAATCCCCACACTGACCATGTGCAGCACTCGGTTCATCAGCTGTGCTTGTGTCAAGGTTTGTCACGGCTTTTGCTTAAACCGTCTGCAAGAACTTGTCACATGATCGATTCAGATGTGTATTCATTTGAAAGCCGACCATCGCTATCATGGAACATCAACTCGTTGGTCCTATGCCGGATCTCAGCTGCGTTGCTGTATTTCCAAACAATGTGTCCCACGAAACCACAAAACCACCAAGCAGAAAGCCTCACCGGTGCAATAAAACATTTGACAGGGATAGACGCACAACTCGATCACCGTACCCATGATGACTGGTGGATGTTGTCTGCAGCAAATCAATCAGTCTCAATTGTTTTCACAAAGAAATGCAAAACATGAAATATATAAAGTATTAAGTCGACCTGGCACAGTCTCGGAGGAGAACCAGAATTCAGGCTTCAATTCACTTCAAAGATTCGTTCAACTCATTTTCCTGGATCTCTGTTACTACATTTCCCGCGACTTCCAGAGGGAATTCATTCGCTTGCTCACCTCTCATGCATCGACACTGGAGTCATCATATCCCCAGCGATATCACAGAGTCATTAATAAAAGCAAATTACTGCAGATGCTGGAATTCGAAACCAAAAGAGAAAATGCTGGAAAATCTCAGCAGGTCTGGCACCATCTGCAAGGAGAGAAAAGAGTTGACGTTTCGAGTCTAACTGTACTTGTGGTTCTGTTCGCCGAGCTGGAAGTTTTTTCTGCAAACGTTTCGTTCCCTGGCGAGGGAACATCATCAGTGCTGTTGGAGACTCGTGTGAAGCGCTGCTTTGATGTTTCTTCCGGTATTTATATTGGTTTGTTCTTGCCGCTTCCGGGTGTCAGTTTCAGCTGCAGTGATTTGTATGTGGGGTCCAGGTCGATGTGTCTGTTGATGGATGTTCTTGCCGCTTCCGGGTGTCAGTTTCAGCTGTAGTGGTTTGTATATGGTGTCCAGGTCAATGTGTCTTTTGATGGAGTTTGGGGATGAATGCCATGCTTCTAGGAATTCTCTGGCTGTTCTCTGTCTGGCTTGTCCTATGATAGTGGTGTTTTCCCAGTCAAATTCATGTTGCTGGTTGTCTGAGTGTATGGCTACTAGAGATAGCTGGTCGTGTCGTTTTGTGGCTAGCTGATGTTCATGGATGCGGGTTGTTAGCTGTCTTCCTGTTTGTCCTATATAGTGTTTTGTGCAGTCCTTGCATGGTATTTTGTAAACTACGTTAGTTTGGCTCATGCTGGGTATTGGGTCCTTTGTTCTAGTGAGTTGTTGTCTGAGCGTGGATGTTGGCTTGTGTGCTGTTATGAGTCCTAAGGGTCGCAGTAGTCTGGCTGTCAGTTCTGAGACGCTCCTGATGTCTGGTAGAGTGGCTAGTCCTCTTGGTTGTGGCATGTCCTCGTTCCTCGGTCTATCTCTTAGGCATCTGGTGATAAAGTTGCGTGGGTATCCGTTTTTGGCGAATACCTTGTATAGATGTTCCTCTTCCTCTTTTCGCAGTTCTGGTGTACTGCAGTGTGTTGTGGCCCTTTTGAATAGTGTCCTAATGCAGCTTCGTTTGTGTGTGTTGGGGTGGTTACTTTTATGGTTTAAGACTTGGTCTGTGTGTGTTGGTTTCCTGTGTACCCTTGTGGTGAATTCTCCGTTGGGTGTTCTCTCTACTAACACGTCTAGGAATGGGAGTTGGCTATCCTTTTCCTCTTCTCGTGTGAATCGGATTCCTGTGAGTGTGGCGTTGATGATTCGGTGTGTTTTTTTCTATATCTGTGTTTTTGATGATTACAAAGGTGTCATCAACATATCTGATCCAGAGTTTGGGTTGGATTTGTGGTATGGCTGTATGTTCTAACCTTTGCATAACTGCCTCTGCTATGAGTCCCGAGATTGGTGATCCCATGGGTGTTCCGTTGATTTGTTCGTATATCTGATTGTTAAATGTAAAGTGTGTGGTTAGGCACAGGTCCAGTAGTTTAAGTATGCCGTCCTTGTTGATAGGTTCGGCCTCCTGTGTTCTGTTATGTATGTCCAGTAGGTTGGCTATTGTTCTCTGGCTAGGGTATTGTCAATTGAAGTGAACAGTGCCGTCACGTCGAATGATAGCATGATTTCTTCTTTGTCTATGTGTGTATTCCTGATGACGTCCAAGAAGTCCTGTGTTGATTGTATGGAGTGTTTGGATCCGCTGACCAGGTGTTTCAGTTTTTGTTGTAGTTCTTTTGCCAGTTTGTATGCTGGTATCCCTGGTAGTGATACTATGGGTCTGAGTGGGATGTCTGGTTTGTGTACTTTGAGTAGTCCATAGAATCTGGGTGTTGTTGCTTTCAGGTTTCATTCTTTGCTGGTCCGCTTTGGTTATCTGTCCTTTTTTTGTAGATTCCTTAGTGTGTTGTTTTTTCTATTGGTGAGTTGTGGTGTGGGGTCGGAATCCTTCATTTGGTAGGTGTTGGTGTCTGCGAGTAGTTGTTGTGCTTTCCTGATGTAGTCTGATTTGTCTAGGATGACCGTCATTCTGCCTTTATCTGCCGGTAGTATGATTATGTTTTTTGTCATTTTTCAGTGCTTTCAGTGCTTCCATCTCCTTGGTGTTGAGGTTATGTGTTTGTCGTTTTCTTATCATCATGGGTACTACCGTTTGTCTCACTGTTTGTTGTGTCTCTTCTGTCAGTCCATTGTTCCTGAGTGTGCTTTCTAGTGCTGCTAGGAGGTCTGCTGTGTTGGCATCCCTGTGGTTGTATTTGAGTCCCTTGGCCAGTATAGTTCTTTCCATGTCTGTGAGCTGTCTGTGGGAGAGGTTTTTAACCCAGTTGTGTGTTGTAGTGTCCTCCTTTTTGTGTGTTAGTTTGTCCATTTTTTCTCTTAGTGCTGTTTTTTTGTGGAGTGTTGTCCTGTTCTGTCCTATAGTGATAGCCTGTTCTATGTTCCGGGTCCATTCCTGATTAGTGGTTTTTGAAATTAACGACTTTTGGCGCGCAATTTCTTAGATTTTAAGATTTTAAGTCTAACTGTCCCTTTGGTAAAGATTTTGAAAATAGGGGAGATTTACAGAATTATTAACAACAGGCTCAGAGAAGGTGAGTCAAAGCTCCAGATGCAAAGGTGATAATGACAGTGCACGGAGAGATTAAAGGGAGATTAGGAGCCGCGAATGACCAAGGCTGAAGCCAGTGTTACGTGACAAAATATGTGGGGATGTGTGAAACAGAGACAAAATGGAAAACAGGGGAGAAGCGTAGCAAAGCGGCAAGAGGAGAGGAAAAATGTATTGACAGAGTGGGAAGCGACAGAAAGAGAGAAAATCAAGAAATAAGAGGTCCACACCAGTGAGAAAAACGCAAATAAAAAGGTAAGTAAAATAATTGAAATAAAATTATCTGAAGTTGTTTGAATTTAACAACTTCAGACAATTTTACTTCATTATTTTATTCATCTCTTTTATCATTTCACCTGCAATATCATAGAGCCATTAGATATGGACAGCACTGAAAACACAATCTTCGGTCTGGCTCGTCCATTCCGAGCAGATATCCTCAACTGATCCAGCCACGATTGCATGCACTTGACCCATGTCTCTCTAAACCCTTCCTATTCAAATACACATCCAAATTTCTTAAAAGTGTTGGAATTGTACCTGCCATCACCAGCTCGTCTGGCAACTTATTGCAGACACTCACCATCCTTTGCGTGACGCCGTTGCTCCTCACTGCCTGTCGAATTCTCACCCTCCCACACCAGACTTATACCCTGCCGTGCTGCACTGCCCCACCTGAGCGAAACGAACTTATCTATTTACCCGAAAAATGCCCCTCATGATTGAAAATACTTCATAAGGTCAGCTCCCAGCCTCTGATGCGCCAGGCAAAATAGTGAGAGAGTGTTCAGCCTGTCAGCGTTTGCACCTTTTCCATTTTCAAATGTAGGATGTAGCATGCTGTCTGAAGCAGTCATCTTAGCAGCTGATCTGTCGCTGACAAACGCTGCAGGAAGGCGTGATAACCTGCTAAATATGCTGTCAAACGAAGATTGCAAAAGCAGCATGAGTCATTGAGCAAAACGTGCAATTGAGTTCTGCGCTGTTGCTGACTCTAAAACAACTGCGTCCTTCGGGAGCAGAAAGAATCCCACAGTTGGGTTACAATTCCAATGCATTTGGCATAAGGTTCGCAGCAGTTTATCAGCAGCACATAACCCTGACTCCAAAGGTCTGTGAGTTTCCAGAAGCACAGTGAGCGATCGTTGAAGGTACGTTTCAACCAGATGATATTTGTCAACATGAAAAGCTGCAGCTGAGCTGGTGGCATTGCGATTGAAATTGCATGCTTCCGAACATTGTGCTTAATTTTGCATATCAGAGCAAATGGTTAGCTCGAGTGTGCGCGTTCGGAAAAGTCAATGTTTTTTTGTAAAAAAAACTTTGCAACGGAAGGAAATACTTCAGACGATCGTGCGATCGATTGCAAATCAGAAAACGAATAGCCACCGTGGTTGTGAGCGCAGGCAATATAAGCCTTTGGTTTGACGAAAGCTCTGCGTAGTTCTGTTAGCTCAGCTGGTTAGACCGTGGTGCTAATGACGCCGCAGTCGTGGGTTCAATCCCCACAATGACCATGTGCAGCACTCCGTTTATCCGCTGTGCTTGTGTCAAGGTTTGTCACGGCTTTTGCTTAAACCGTCTGCAAGAACTTGTCACATGATCGATTCAGATGTGTATTCATTTGAAAGCCGACCATCCCTATCATGGAACATCAACTCGTTGGTCCTATGCCGGATCTCAGCTGCGTTGCTGTATTTCCAAACAACGTGTCCCACGAAACCACAAAACCACCAAGCAGAAAGCCTCACCAGCGCAATAAAACATTTGACAGGGATAGACGCACAACTCGATCACCGTACCCATGATGACTGGTGGATGTTGTCTGCAGCAAATCAATCAGTCTCAATTGTTTTCACAAAGAAATGCAAAACATGAAATATATAAAGTATTAAGTCGACCTGGCACAGTCTCGGAGGAGAACCAGAATTCAGGCTTCAATTCACTTCAAAGATTCGTTCAACTCATTTTCCTGGATCTCTGTTACTACATTTCCCGCGACTTCCAGAGAGAATTCATTCGCTTGCTCACCTCTCATGCATCGACACTGGAGTCATCATATCCCCAGCAATATCACAGAGTCATTAATAAAAGCAAATTACTGCAGATGCTGGAATTCGAAACCAAAAGAGAAAATGCTGGAAAATCTCAGCAGGTCTGGCACCATCTGCAAGGAGAGAAAAGAGTTGACGTTTCGAGTCTAACTGACACTTTGGTAAAGATTTTGGAAAAAGGGGAGATTTATAGAGCTATTAAAACTATGCTGAGAGAAGGTGAGTCAAGTCTCCAGATGCAAAGGTGATAATGACAGTGCACGGAGAGGTTAAAGGGAGATTAGGAGCCGCGAATGACCAAGGCTGAAGCCAGTGTTACGTGTCAAAATATGTGGGGGATGTGTGAAACAGAGACAAAATGGAAAACAGGGGGAGAAACGGAGCAAAGCGGGAAGAGGAGAGGAAAATCATTCGCTTGCTCACCTCTCATGTTTGTTTCTTTAGATTTAGTTTTAAAGCTTACTTTTTAGAGGGATGGCAGTGAAGGCAGTGCAATGTTCCTCTTGCAACATGTATGAGGTGAGAGAAGCCATTAGCATCCCTGCTGATTACACTTGCAAGAAGTGCATCCATCTCCAGCTCCTCCAAGACCGTGTTAGGGAACTGGAGCTGGAGTTGGATGAACTGCGGATCATTCGGGAGGCAGAGGTGGTCATAGATCAGAGCTTTAGGAAAGTAGTTACACCGAAAGTTATAGACAGGTGGGTGACAGTGAGGGAATGTGGGAGGAACCAGCCAGTGCAGGGACCCCCTGCGGCCATTCCCCTCAAGAACAAGTATACCGTTTTGGATACTTGTGTGGGGGATGACTTACCTGGGGTAAGCAACGAGGTTCAGGCCTCTGGCACGGAGCCTGGCCCCGTTGCTCAGAAGGGAAGGGTGGAGAAAGTTAGAGTGATAGTTCTTGGGGGACTCAATAGTGAGGGGTACAGATAGGCGGTTTTGTGCGGGCAAGGGGTCGTGATGTCTCTGATCGTGTTTTCCGGGTCCTTAAGGGGGAGGGGTGCAGTCCCAGATCGTGGTCCACGTTGGCACCAACGACATAGGTGGAAGTGGGGTGACGATGTCAGACAGGCTTTTCAGGGAGCTAGGTTGGAAGCTCAGAGCTAGAACAAACAGAGATGTTGTCTCTGGTTTGTACCCGTGCCACGTGATAGAGAGTCGAGGAAATAGGGAGAGAGAGCAGTTAAATGCCTGGCTACAGGCATGGTGCAGGAGGGAGGAATTCCGGTTTCTGGACAACTGGGTTTTTCTTCTCGGGAAAGGTGGGAACTCTATAAACAGGATGGTCTACACCTGAACCTGAGGGGCACCAGTATCCTTGGGGGTGGTTTGCTAGTGCTCTTTGGGAGGGTTTAAACTAACTCTGCAGGGGCATGGGAACCTGGACTGTAGCTTCAGGGTACAGGACCTTGAGTGTAGGGAGGTTAGGAACAAGGCATCGATTTCGAAGGAGGGTGCCTGTAAACAGAAAGGTGGCTTGAAGTGTGTATACTTCAATGCCAGAAGTATAAGAAATAAGGTAGGTGAACTTGCAGCGTGGGTTTGTAACCTGGGACTTCGATGTTGTGACCATTACAGAGACGTGGGTAGAACAGGGACAGGAATGGCTGTTGCAGGTTCCCAGGGTTTAAATGTTTTAGTAGGGTCAGACATGGGGGTAAAAGAGGGGAGGTGTGG